>NC_081568.1:58970397-59136725 GCF_022355385.1 Mustela nigripes | reverse complement strand
TTTTTTTTTTTTTTTTTTTTTTTTTTTTTTTAAGAGAGAGAAAGAGACAGGGAGAGAGAGAGAAAGCCTACACAAACAGGGGGGAGGGGCAGAGGGAGAGAGAGAATCTCAAGCAGTCTCCACACCCAGCATGGAGCCTGACTTGGGGCTTGATCTCATGACCCTGAGACCATGACTGAGCAGAAATCAAGAGCTGGATGCTTAACCAACTGAGCCACCCAGGCGCCCCAAGGAAGATCACTTTTAAATGTAAAAATGCGTGAAAAGCAGCCAGCCTGGACTGGCCCCACTTAAGTAAGTAGAGCCTTTCTCTTGGGTAGTAGAGACTCTGGGAATTTAAGTGGCTTGTCTAAAGTCTGTTATGAATGGCAGAGACCTTTTGGCAGGTTCTTTTCAGTGCACAAAGGATCAAGCCCTGTCTAGTTGGTTGGAATCTTCAGGTGATGAAAGGCCGGGACTGGAGTCACTCTTCCCTCAGCTCACATGTGCGGTGCCATTGTTCCCTCAACTTTTGTGGGCTGAGGGCCAAAGGAAAGGACCAGAAGCTTGTGTTGATAGAGCACAAATGAGAAAATTTCCTGTGAGTTTCCACAGTTGCAAAAGATTTATGGAAGGAGATACACAAAACCTGGAAGATGGATAGGACTGTGACAAATGTGAAAAGGAAGGGCATTTAGGTAGGAGGCATGGACTGAGCAAAGGATGGAGGTAGGAATGTAGAGAAAAATGAGGAGAGCAGTTCAGCAGGAGCAGAGTTCAAGAAAGAGGGAAAGGAAAAAAAAATTAGAATGGAGACCTACATGGGGGCCAATTTGACCAGGGTTTGAGCTGCCCGTCTGCACTTGAATCATGGACATTATATGATGCATTATACTAAGCATCTAGTAGGCATCAAACGTCATCCAGAGTCAAGGGTTGGGGCTATGTTGATTAGAGAGGTCTACTGAGCAAGCCTAGGGCAGGAAGAAATACGCTGAAGGACTACAAGCATGGCCTCTGATGTTAGATTATCTGGCCATCTAGACATGTCTGCTTCATTCCCTCCACCATTTGGGGAAAGCTAGCAGGTCTTTCTAATCCTGTTTCAGAGTTTATAACAGGGGTCAGCAACCATTTTCTTTAAAGGATCAGACCGTAAGTATTTTAGGCTTTGTCACAACTACTCAGCTCTGCTGCTATAACACTAAGCCACCATAGATAATAGACAAATCAGCATGGCTGTATGCCAATAAAACTTTATTTACAAAAACAGGTAGCAGGACAGATTTGGCCTATCAATATAATAGTAATACCTACTGCACAGGGGAGTTAGGAGAACTGGAGGATTTTATATATAAAGCACCAGGGGAGACCATAAACTCAGGTATGCCTCGGGTTTGCTGATCTGCTAATGATTACTGCTAATGTTATGCTATTACTGCTGGATGTTACGGGAAAGCAGCTCTGGGGGAGGAAAGAAACAGCATTTTTTTCTTGTCTGAGTGGTTCAATGGTAAATGTTGGCATGATTCCTCCTCATGTGATGAACTTGCCTTTAGAGCAGAGAAGTGCATGAGGTAAATAAGCACTTGTCACAGGGTCACAAAAGAGCCTGCAGGGAAGGGAATTACAGGGTGCCAGGGGTTCTGCAGAGCTGGCTGATGCCATCCATGCCTGAGCCCTCTAGGGCAGCTTGGAGAGTGAGGGTTGCAGTCAGGCACATCCCAAAGCGGACTGCAGCCCGTTTTGCCTCCCCCCACCCCTCAGCAAGCACTGTGCTTAGGAGTGGCTATGACCACAGCTTTTGGCATCCAAGAGACTTAGTTTCAGTCTTGCTTTGACTTTTTTCCCCATTCTGTGACTTTGGCCAAATTGATAAGCTTTCTGGGGCTCATTTTTCTCACCTATTATAAGGAAATTTAAAACAGCACCTGCGTAGAGTGGTGCTGGGAGGAGTTAATGGGAAAAACACATGAAAGATTTAGCATGGTGCTTGGCACACAGTAAGTGCTCAATAATTGTTGGCAATTTTCCTGACATCGTTGACATTGTCATTGTCAATGGCAGCATAATCTCACTTAGTCTTTAGCCAAGGGGGATGGATATCATCATTCCTATTTTATAAAGAAGGAAACTGAGGCAAAGCAAAACCTTGGTCTGGGTTTCAAAGGATGGATGGACTTGGCCAGAGTAGACCCAAGGGCCCAGCGTTTGCTCCTAAACATACACTATGCTGTGCTACTGTACAGAGCTTCTGCCTTCTCCAAATCAATTCCATTTTCCTCCACAGCCACACCGGCATCACAGTATTGACTCTTCCCCACCCCTGAAAGGTAGGTATTCCTTTAGGGGCACCTGCAGGCTACTTTCATAGAAGTCAATGCTACCGAGACCCAACAGGAATCTCAAAAAGCCCTTATCAGGGAAAAGGAAGTGAACTCTAGGAGCGCAGCCCTCCTGGGCGGGCCTCTCTCTTCCAACACAATGACTTACGCAGGCCTCACATTTGTATCAGGCCTTCCCTGCATTGCTTCCGCGGGGTCTCCTGACTTCTTGAAAACATTTTGGCTATTTTCATGATTTATTTGCCTAAGATCCTGCACAAGTGTGAAATTTAGGAAAGAAGAGCTCTTCTTTAAAGGTATGGTGCTGACTTTGACTTTGTGTGAGGGGCTGGGGGATAGTTAGTGTGAAAGGCCAGGATGGCAGAGAGATAGCAGGGATGGAACTGGCCCTGGTAAGTCAGCCTGTGGCCTCCTTTGTTTATGAAATGCCGGTTGTCTGGGGGTGGATGGAAGCAGACTTGGGGCGTGGCGGGAGGGAGAGGGGGAGACAATAATGTCATGTGAAACGGGAGTCCGGACAGCTTCCTAATTCTCACCTTGTCCCTGCCTGCTTCAGACCATTCCTATTCCCTGTCGAGCTCTGGTTTAGGAACCTATAATGGTATTATGATATCCATTTCACAGATAAAGACACTGGGGCTGAAAGAGGTTAAATACCTTTCCCAAATTTACCAGCCCAGAAGCAGCAAGCCCATCTGACACTAAAGTAGACCATACGGTAGGTGTCCAATATATATTTATTGAATCGATTGTTCTTTTCTACATCATGTTCTAAGCCATCATCACATTGCTCCATGCCAAGACTCAGTTTCAGTGGGATCTGCTGCACTGATATCTCTGTCCGTTAATTCATTTACCAAACAATTATCGATCTTGTGCCGTGTTCTAGTGGCTGTTCTAGGTGCTGCTGTCAAGTCCTATTACCTCTTCCATCTTTGAGAGAGGGTTTTCTCTGGAACCATTGTTTGCTGCAACTCAGACCTTCAGGCTAATTGTTCCACAGTCCTTTCTATAATCTGTATCATAAGTAACCACTCTGCTCAGCCTCTGCGCCCTAGGACTCCTACTTGTTCCCACCAGCTTCACCTAGAAACCCCCGAACCCCTTCTCCCATGAAGAATTGTCCAGGAGGACAACTGGTCTACCCAGTCTCTGGGGATTATTCAAGCAATGGTCAGCTACCCACAATACCCTACATTATGAAAGTGTTCACTGGAATGCTCCTCCCTGTGCCAAGGCTTTTCCTCTGGAATGTGGCAGAATGCAGGTCTAGAGGCCTCCATTCATCCTAGGAATACTGACATGGTTCCCACAATATTCATGACAGGAAATTTGATAGGTGCTAGGAGTTCAGGACTGAGAGACTGGCTTTAACCCTGAAAGAAATCACAGTCTCATGATAGAGTCAGATCTATGAGTAGATTATCACGCAGTGTGGGATAAGTGATGTGCCTGAGCCCCATGCAGGCAGGACAAGATGCATTTCACCCTGACCAGGTACGGCCATGCCAGCCACTGTGTGGCAACCCAAGGCTCCTTTTGCCAAAACTGCCCTGTCCATAGCCCCACCAAGGGAATTGCAGAATGTACAAGGGATGGGACACCCAGTCTGAGGCACAGGACAGAAACCCCTGCAATGGTCTTAGGTGAAGTGCTGTACTCACGAGGGATAAATGTTATCAGTCAAAAGCATCAGCTATCTTATTTGGGCTAGAGGAGAGGACAGGGCAATCTGGCAATGAGGTTGCAAAAGAAACTCAGAGCAGAAAGAGAGATTGCCCCAGAACCTCCTTTTCTCCATCCCCACCCCCTCCTTAAGTCCATTAGCGTCTAACCCCTTCCTGTCCTAGTTCCAGTTCTTGGACATCCTGCTTGAGTGAATCTGTCCTTTGAATCCATCAGGAAGCACAAAGGGCTCTCTCAAAATGTGAGACCTCAGCTGAAGGATGAGTAGAATCTCTTCAAGTAAAGAAATCAAAGGAAGAGCCAGAGCAAATGCGGGTCAGCAAGAGAACCTCAAGATTTTGGGTACCAGGTGAGGAGGTGTTGTGTGAACTAGGAGAAAGGGTCCTGCTAACTTTTATTCTTGATTTTTAAATTTCCTTTAAGAAACTCAAATTTTAGAAAGAGAAGCTTGTTATTTTACAGGCACCTGGTTCTTAGTTGATAATTTTGGCATCATTCCTTAATGCTAGTTTGCATGCAATGCCTCCTGGATTTCAGACCCAGTTCCAGGCTTCACTCTAGATTTGGCCATCAGGACGGGTTGGGGTTTATGTGGACTGGCTTCCTCCTTTCCTGGGACACCTTCCAGAGCTGCATACCCAGAACCAAGAAGACATGCCTAGATCTGCTCATTCCACAGCTGAGCTCCCACCAAGCACACCAGTTGGTTTTTTCATGGAAAGCTGCCCCATTAGTCAGCCTGATTGTCCTGTCTCTTTTGATAAGAGAAAAATTAAGAGGAGCAATTGGGGAACATTATTACAGTGAACACAGTTTGGAGCGAGAAGTCCAAGGATGACCCCCATTCATGGAGAACAGGTGGGTAGATTGGGGATGTCACAATAAGGAAATCCTTCAGGGCAAAAAAAAAAAAAAAAATCATACTTGGGCAAGCCTGTGAAGTCTACTAAACATGTGAAGACACCAACACTGTCAGGTCATAATCTGGAATTGGCCAACTGTCAGGTCATAATCTAGAATTAACAGGTTTGCTTGTTTTTTAAGTATGGCATACTCTCAGGTACTTGGGAGTGTTTCCTTTGCACACCTGCTCCCAGGACATCTTCTGAGCCATCTGGAGCACACACCTCTGGAAGGAGTGCTGACCTGAGGGTAAGGATGATTCCCTTCATCTCCCATCGTGTGCCCTCTACGTGTTCCCAAGACTCATGTACCTCACTACCCCTTAAGAGACAGAAGATTGTACAATGTCTTCAAAAATCTTCTCCAGGTTTCACCTTTCGTTCCTCTTGATCCCAACTGGTTGGGTATGGTATCTTCCTCTCTCTGACCTCTTCAACCTGATTTCTTTTAAGGCCCTTTGCCGAGGAGACAGCTGGTCACTAGCCTTTCTGGGACTAGAGATCTCCTGCTAATTAATCCCTGGACAGGAGAGTACCCTCTCACACTGGTATCATCAGACATAATTACAGGTCTTCCTTGGCTTATAATGGGGTTATGTCCTGACAAATCCATTGCAAATTGAAAATATAGTTAAGTTGAAAATACATTTAAAATCCGTAACTCAATGAACATCATAGCTTAGCCCAGCCCACCTTAAACGTGTTCAGGACACTTACATTGGCTATGCTTGGGGAAAAAAGTCATCTAATACAAAACTTATTTTATAATAATATGTTGATTAGCTCATGTAATTTACTGAACATTATACTGAAAGTGAAAAAGAATGGTCGTATGAGCATAGAATGACTCTAAGAATGGCAGTCGTTACCCTCATGATCGGGCGGCTCATCAGGAGCTGGGGCTCACAGCTGCTGCCCAGCATCACGAGAGAGAATATACTGCATGTAGCCAGCCCAGAAAAAGATCAAAATTCAAAATTCAAAATAAGGCTTTTACTGAACGTGTATCACCTCCACACCATCGTAGAATCAAAATATTGTAAATTGAACCATTGTAAATTGAAGACCACATTAGTGTCTTTCCCCTCTTAGAACAATGTTTTCCAGAGTGATTAGCAGAATGGCACATCTAATTGATACTTCTTGCACAAATAAGTTTGAGAATTGAGCACTGTAAATACTGTTTACAATGGAATGCCTTAGTGCTTTGACTATGTTAATGTGCACTAGAAATCTCCAAGAGGGGGTTACCGTATGCAGTGACTTTCAAAGGTATTCAGCCTCGAAATCCCCTTCCCTAGAGCATCTGTTTGGATTAGTGCTCCATGGAACCTATTTTGAGAAACCACTGCTGGAGAGGATGGTGTGCACTCTTTCATGCTGCTGACATTTACTGTGACAGTACCTGGGGCTGGAGAATGCTGTAGGCACAGCAGGATTTGGGGACCATAGTGATCTCTGTGTTGCAATCTCTGCCCCTCCTTTTTGGTGATGTATGACTTTGAGCAAGTGACTTTACCTCTCTAGGCTTCAATATTTTCATCTTTAAAATGGGCACGATAGTGCTACCTACCTCATGGGTTTGCCATAAACAAGATCATATGAACTAACAGAAGGAAAGTACTTAGAGTGCCTGACACATAGTAAGCAACCAGTTCATGGCGGCCACTTCTGTCATCATCACCATCATCATCATCACTTTTATTAGATAAGGATGAGGAAGAAGCAGAGCATACTTAGAAATGAGTACAAGGCAAGGCAGTATGTAATCATCATACCTCAGAGAGATAAAATGATGTAGGAATAGAGGGAAAAGTTGTCTGAATGGACCCAGTTCTGCAATGGACTTTGCAAGATCAGTAGGAGTTTAGGTGTTGACAGGCAGGTCTGTGAACAGGGCAGAGTAGTAGCAGGAAGGAGAAACTCACAGAGGAGGATGCTGACTGAGGCATCCCAGTTCAGGTGAGCTGTGGGAATAATGGGAGAACAGGTGAGGTAGGAAAAGAGGTGGGGATAATAGCTGAAAAGGCTGCCTGAAGGCCAGAGTATGGAAGGCCCTGTAGGCAAGCAGGAAGGTTTGGAGGTTACTGGGTGAGGATTAGAGTTCTAGTAAGTGAGAAAGGGTAGAATCTGTAAGGATTTTAAGGAAAGGCCGTTTGGAATCTGCTGCTTTTTAAGTATCTGTTTTAAAGAAATTGTTTGGTGGCAGGAGATGGTCTAGAATGAGAGGCAGAAATGCTGGGGGAGGAGGAGGAAGAGCCCTTTAAAGGTAGAACCAGGTGGGAAGGTGTGGTGAAGAAGACAGGGGATCAAGATCTGAGGGAACCTGATAAGACTTAAACAGTAACCTTCCTGAACTATGGGGAAACTACTGAACTGCCAGGAACCCATTGTTGAAATGGCTTCCTACTTCACTGTCAGAAGGTTTAGGAGTGAGCGGGCCCAGAAAGTGGTCTTTGTTCTTCAAGCTCGACAGGGCTTTTCAATGAAAACATTTGGCCAATGACACCTGTGCTTCACGCAATTTGCTCACTTCCTTCATGCTAGGGAAAGTCCCCTATTGCCATGGCAGCCCCACAGGTCTCTCCTGGGCAACGGGTCTCTGATGCCATTCGCTGTTGATTTTAACTCATGTAGGACTATGACTCCTGGAAAGGTCGGCTCTTTCTAGACAACGTAGATCTTCCAGGTTGTCCCAGAGTAGAAAATGCTGGACAGAGATCCAAGCTGGGGTCCAAGGGTCCAAGATGGGGGCAGGTGGAAGGGATGGGCTCTTTGGACACACCTGGAGGGATTAGGGAACTTGTACTAGTGAGAAAGGGACCAAGTTGATCCACAGCAAGAAAATGCATTTTAATCTTGGCCTTGGGCAGGAAAGCATGATAGAATAGTGACCAAATCCGATCTGCCAGCTCATGCTGGGCACGTGAATAATGTCTCTATGCTACCGTCAAGCTCCTGAATGAAGCCCAGGCAAATGGAACGAGGATATCATTATGGGGAAATGGTCTAGGGATTAGAGAGGATGCCATGAGTTGCCAGCCTCATTTTTTTACCTTTTTGAAATCCCCACTCCTTTGATATTCACACAGCATCATGTCGAAGAAGATTGGTATGGTGGCTTTCCGGAGCTCAGCCTCGGGGATAAGTGTCATCTCTAATATAGGTCCCACCATGCCTGGGATGAAGCAGATTTTGTTCTGGCCTGTAAGAGAAGAGGAATCCGGACACATAAAACAGTTTTCATGATGCACAGATCCTCCTCAGACCAAGCCTGGGGAAAAAAAAAAAAGGGAGGCAGAATAGTAGAAATAATAGTGAACACTTATACAGTGGTTTACTGGAGCCGGGCAACATTTTGAACACTTTACATATATTAATTCCTGCAGGAGGTGCATGTATCATCTGGAACGAGCTGTTGTTAAGGATAATAACACGGGTATGTGTAAAGCACGTCACTGTTTACAAGGGTTTTCACCTGCGTGATCTTCTTGGTAAATGGAGCTCTGATGGAATATGTTAGGGGTGGCAAATCACAGGGATATTTGAAATCACGCTTGTCCGCATCACAAACCATGTTTCTGAGACTGGAGAGCATGCTTTTTTCAACTGTCTCATGAAATAAGAAAAGCAAAATTTGCTGCTAAGAATCTGCTATGATAGCAGGGTCAGTGGAATCCCTCCCCTTGAGGGAGTAGTGTGGCCAATGGAATGATTAGTTGATGGCAAGGCTTTCCCACGAACCTCCCCTGGCTCTTGGCATCCTAGTTCTGCTGGTCTGCTTCCAGTGCTGCAGACTCACTTTGTGTCCTCCACTGCCAGGCCGATGCACACACTGGTCCTTTGTTGACAATAATTGTTTGTTTGTTTGTTTTTCCTATCTGTGCCCCAATACCTTCACTGTCACCTGGATTCCCCTGGATGTGTCCCAGGGGATCTGTTGAGAACAGCCAGCAGCACATGCCCCCCCAACCCTAGTGAGGTCAGAACCCCTACACTGGCTTCTTGTGTTGTGTCTTCTCAGCCAACTTTGCAATGATGGCGTCATTTGTGGAAAGATATGATAAATGTCTGCCTGCCCCATGTCATGAGAGTGTGAGGCAATGTCTGTTCTCACCTTTGTATCTGTGGCACTGAGTATAGGACATTTAGATGTTCAGTAAATGTCTGTTGAATGAAGAAATAAATTTGTCTAGCTCCTATACTCACTAGCTAAATGACTTGGATATGGATCTTATAAGGATGCAGTAGCAACACCCACTTGTTTAGAAGACCATGTGAAAATACACCCATGCATTACTTAGCACAGAGTCTGGAAGAATCATCACCCAGGGGGACGGCTAGTGTAGCCCAGTGGTTAAGGGCACAGATCCTGGAGCTAGATGGCCTGAATTTGTAGACGGACTCCACCATCAACTAGCTATGTGATGCTGGATAAGCTGATCTTACCATTTGGGGCCTCTGTGTCCTCATCTTAACAAGAGAGAATAGTAGTATTTACTGATATGGGTCATTGTGATGAATATGCAGATTTTTCTTTCCCAAGCTGGGACCGTCCTGGCCACGTGGCATACTTGACACAGTATTAGCTATTGCTCTTCTGATGTTAGATCAAAATGGACCACTGAGGGCAGCCCTGTTGAGCAGAGCTAAGCAGACTCTTGAGAAGACACACAGGAGGCATGGCAGAGAAGGGGCAAAAAGAAGGGTGTTTAGGAGTGCAGGGACTTCCCGGGGAATGAGGGCAAGCATATCCACAACAGCCTATCATTGAAGCTGATGTCTGGCTGATCCATCAGCAGCTGCCTCTTTCTTCTGAGTCTCAGAGCCCAAGAAGCCCCTGTGGGTTTTTCTCCATTTTCAGGACAAACCATGGCCATCTTAACCTGGGGGCAGAGAGCTCCTGGGGGTGCAGAAAGTTAGGTGGCATGGTATACAGCCTGGTGCTGTTGCTTTCAATTAAGGCTCAGAAAAGGAGCCAAGAGGAAAGGCAGCAAGAAAATGAATTTTCATTTAGCCTAAATGAGGCTTAATGTTCAAGTATTTCCCCAGAATTCAGATAAAAAAGGCATCATTCTCAGACTATCTTCAGTTAGTGAGAATGAAGTGGTGATGTCAGGCAGAGAGTTGAGTGAAATATAAAGACACTTTTCCAGGATATCTGCTTCATTATGTGATGCATTTGGATTACACTTGAGCTCCAAGCCTTTGCTTTGGCCCAAATAGGAAAAAAAAAAAAAAAAAAGATACTTTCTAGCAGGTTTATAGTAATTGCTAATCTAGGGTTTTGATTTCGTCCTTCAAGATCCTTTAAACCCACAGTGGGGTTTTAAAATTCAAAGTCAAGTGCAATAATAAGTAGAAAGTAAATGGGAAACTGTCAGATAAGCCACCACGGAACGGAGAAATTGCTTATGCAACAAAGGCCTTTAGAATACTGGAGGACATTGGCTATGATAAGGATATATTTAAGACGCTTTAAAATAAAGAGCGGACATGCTGTAGAGCAAGGATTTCCTAAGATACCTTTGACCTGCATTCTTTGCAGTCAGTGGAAGAGATGTTTGAAAGAATAGGGAAAATGGAGAAAGATGCTGATCTCTAAATACAGTGTGAGCGGAATGTCCCTTACAATGCTCCAGGAAGAAATTTTATTCATTTCCATCAAAAATGGAATTTGAGCTTATTGGATTTTGTGCTCAAATAAACTGAAAGTGCATTTGTGTGTGTTTTTATATACATAGGCATGTGTGCCCGCGCACATGCAGAACATATTTGTAACTAATTCAATGCAAACTCATTTGGGGGAAAAAATCCTCATTCAAGAGACACACCTGCTGCTGTATTCAAAAAGGCAAGGCAAGGAATCAGTAAGAGGGTCTTTTTTCGTATAATGGTGGCCAGATCTCACTGAAAACAGATACCAATTAGAAAAGGCTTTTAAAGTGCCAATAAGCCAGCAGGATGAATCCAAATGCCAAATTACATAGGCTCTGGGAAAGGCTCTGGTGGAAATGAGAGTGCAGAGAAGAGCTTCGGTGTGTGGGTGGAAAGGAGTCCTGTGCGTCCCCTGGCCTGGGTTTCTAATCTGTACCGTGGCCTCCTCCATCACACCTCTCAGGAGGAGACTGTAAGCCTGAACGCAAAGGGTATGAGGGCACTAAGAAGAGGACCTGGCAAAAAAGGAAGAGGGAGGAAGGGAGGTGGAGGGAAGGAGGAAGGAAGGAGACCATCACCTCTAGCCTGCTGAGAGGAGTGGAACGTGTCACTGACCTTGGGAGGCTGTTGGGGACAGAGGGGCCCTCTTTGGAGAGTATATGGCTCTCTGAAGGTGGGCGCCGACTCTGAAATGAACAGGGATGAGGATGAGTTGGGACCTCCTGGATTGCAGAGTCCCGCATCCTTCCGGGGACTCTGAAATAAGGCTGGGCTGACCGGCAAGATCACTCATTCAGCTCAAAAGGGGAAGAAAGAACACAGATCTCGGGTGCTCTGACTCAGGCTTGGAGAAGCTCCCTTCTGGCACTGCTCCGAGACAGGGAGTCTGTTTGCTCCTTCTCATCCAGATCCCTTCCAGGCCTTGAGAACCACGGAGCCCCCACAGGCTGGATCGGGTCCCCCGGCCGCCGCTCCATGGCTGTGTGGCTTTGTCGTTCAACTTCCCTGAGCCTCTGTCTTCTCCTCTCTAAAATGCAGATAAAAACAATCCCTGCCTGGTAGGACTGTTGAGAAGCTTAGAAGAGTGGATAGAAACAAAGGGCTCTGCGGAGGGTCTGGCTCATGAGAAAGGCTCAAGAAGTACTAATGGTGATTGTGGGGATGATGGTGAGTCCTGTCAGCTCAGCCTCCGCTGGCTTCTGGAGAAAGCAACATGCAAAGACATGTTCCAACTCATGGAGCTCCCTGGAGCTTTTCCTGGAACTTTATAGGCCTGTCAGTTTATTTGTTCACCTCCAGTGGAAAGAGAAGTCATGGGGAGAGGGTCAGGACAGATTTACCTTCTCTCCCATGATGGACACTCAACGAACTTTCTGACCCTTCTCTAACCTATCTAAATATTTTATAATCTGTCCTCAAAGTTGTTTGAAAAGCCCCAAATTGACCATGTTGGTCCACAATTTATAATCCTTCCGTGGCTTCTTTAACAAGTTCTGCAGACCCATTTGGTCCGATGTTCCTACTCCACACCCCGTTGCTTCCTCTTGTTGGCCTGCCCTCCCTCCATGGCCTGCCTCTTCTCCTCAGCCACACCCTGCCCTTCCTCCTTGGGCCTGCATATGTGCCCTCCTCCAGCCACCATGCTCTCCTCTCCACCTCCTTGATCCCGTTTCCACACTGACCTCTACCCCCACCTCCCTCATAAGGAGAACCTATTCATTCTTCACTGCCATTGTAGTAAATATGGAAGGTACAGCCACACATATCTTTGGAGCACTTGAGGTTAATCCAAGTGGAGATATGCTGTGACTATTAAAAGCCCACTAGATTTCAAAGAATGAGTTCTGGAAATCAAAAACAAAGCTAACATCTCAATAACGTTTTCTTTTGGTCACCTGGGTGGCTCAGTTGGTGAAGTGTTTGCCTTTGGTTTGGGTCATGATCACGGGGTCCTGGGATGTCTCTCCCATGTCTCTCTGCCCTATGGGGAGCCTGATTCTCCCTCTCTCCCTTCCTTCTTCTCCCTCTCTGCTTCCTCTCTCTCTCTCTCTCTCTCTCTCTCTCTTTCTCTGTCTCTCTCAGTCAAATAAAAAAAATCTTTAAAAAATAAGAATGTTTTGTATTGATTACATGTTGAAATGATAAGATTTTGGAAAATAGGGTTAAATAAAAGATAGTGTAATATTAATCTCACTGTTCCTTTTTACCTTCAAAAGACTGTGGACATTATAGCATATGCATTTAGACAGGTGGCTCACATTCCAGTCCCATAGGACAGTACTGCTCTGGAGTAAAGTTCTCCACTCTTGCTCAGCTAGGCCATCCTGGGCTCACTCAGGAGTCAGGAGTCCTTTGCAGACCCTCCAGGTGCCACAAGCTTCTGCTCTGCAGATATGTGCCCTTTGACCATAGAGAAACAGCTCTCCAGTTAGTAGCCCCGGCCTGAGGCACAGTGCCTGTCATGTAGAAGGTGCTTGTATTCGTTTCTTCTTGTTGCTGTTGTAAATCACCATAAACTTAGTGGTGTAACACAGCACAAAATTTATTATCTTACACTCCTGGAGGTTGTAAGTCTGAAATGGGTTTCATTGACCTCAGACCAAGGTGCGAGCGGGTGAGTTCCTTTTGGAAGGCCTCAGGAAGAAACTCTGTGCTTCCCTTTTGTCGTGTCTGAAGGCCACCTACATGCCTTGGCTCAGGGTCTCTTCCTTCACCTTCAAAGCCAGCTGTGCATGTTCTTCAAATCCCTCTCTGACCCTCGTGCCTCTTTTCACTCACTTCTAAGAACCCTATAGGTGCAGTGGGTCCACCGGGATAGGCCAGGATAGTCTTTCCATCTTCAAGATTCTTAATTAAGTCTGAAAAGGCCACTTAGTAAGGTAATAGATCCACAGTTCCTAGGGATTAGGACATGGACATCTTTGGGGAAATGTTATTGGGCCTACCACAATGCTCAATATTTGTTGTTAACTGAAAGAATCAATGATCAAATGGATGGATGGATGTTCCCGTAATCCCATTTTCTCTTTCTTACAGGCGGCTTCTTCCCAATCCTAAGAAGCCATGCTGAGTGCAGACTGATTGCTCTCCTAGAACACCTGTCCTTTCCCGTCTTTCTTTCAATCTGGATATGGGCCAGCCTGGGGTCTCATTCAAAAGCCATTTACCCCAGTGGAGCCATCCGTATTGTCCTCATCGACCTCTCATGTGCCTGAACTCTTGAGTCTCCACCACACATTTCATGTTAAAGAACACACTCGAAGTGTGTTCTTTAACCTCTTAGTTCTATCTACTCTTAGAACTAGAGGGTGGCTCTTCCTGGCAAGGCAGGGACCATGCCTTATCCTTCCCCAACGCTCTTACCCTTCCCCGGAGCTTAGTGTTCAGGTGGGTACTCTGTAGATGCTCGAAAAAGTAAAGGCCCAGTTGCTCTCACAGCTTTGCCAGGAGTGACCTCCTTACATACAAGGCCAGGATGACAGTCACTAGAATTTGTCTTTCTTTCCCACAAAGACTGTTAACACAGCAGCCTGACGTTAACCTAAGTGAATGTGGAATGGTTAAGTGCAGTCATTTTGGCAAAATGTGCATTGCTTCACTCCAAGCAGAAATCAAATGTTATGATGTTACACTATCAGGAAAAGTACATTCCATTTGGCATAGTCCCAGGATTCAAAAACACAATGGCATTAACCCTTTAGTGGCCTGGTCTTGGTAACGAGATGTGGTCCTTCTCTCTATCAAGCCCTCCCCTCATGTACCCTCTCTCTCTCTCACACACACACACAGAAACACACACACACTTGTCTAGGCTTTTTCTCTGAGGAATGTTGAATAATCTTCAAGCCTGAGATTATCTTTGCAGTTAGCTATCTTATAATCATAGGATTGCTCAAATCTTCCCTGATGAGAAGATGATGATGATGATACTGACGATCATGGTGATGATGCCCTGATTGCTTTGGGCATTAAAACAAAATTTAAAAGGTTAACATGCATTATGATTTACTCATTATCCATAGTCTTTGAAAAACAGTTTGCTACTTCACACGCTTTGAAAATAATTTGCATGTTCTGAAAAAAACAAAGTAAGAACATTGGACTTGGTATCAGGAGACAAGTTCCTTCACCTCAGCTGAGCCACTGATTTGTTGTTGACCTTGAATGTCCTTATGCCTCTCTGGGCCTCAGTGAGCTCACCTTTAAAATGGGGAGGGGGTTGAATGAGATGATATATCAGTTAGGGATGTAACAGATATTTGATCACCATGGTTAAACTGAATAAATTATGCTTTAGCTTTCTGCCTTAACAAGAAGTCAAATGATGGTCAGTCCAGAGCCACTCCTCCATCCTTGGTGTACAACTTTTATCTTCATAGCTTCAAACTGGCTATTGTACCTCTAGGCATCTCATTGTTTTCCAGAATGGAAGGTGGGGGGGAAGGACGATGGGCAAAACATGTGTTGTGCTCACTGCACTTGTCCCTTTCCCTTTGGTTTTAATTGGACAAAAAGGATTTCCTGAAGCCCTAACAACTTTGTTTTTTCTGATTCTCTTTGGATGGAGATGGGTCACATGGCCATCACCTGCTACAAAATATTGCTATCTGAACAAGTTATGATCAGGAAAAAAAAAATTAACCCAGATTCAGTTAACCAGGAAGAAGGGTAGAATGGCTATTTTGTGGGCTCTCAGCTGTGTCTGCCATAGATGGCTTCTAAGTTTCACTTGGTCTTGGATGTTTCATGGATTGTATTTTAAAACCTATCATTATCCACGGCATTCGTCTCTAATGTACACAGTGCTTGGTCCTGGTTTGGATTAGCAGTTAACCTCATTAACAAACTAGGAGGAAGGATGCTAATGTCAAGATCTTGTAGAACAGAAGATGGCATGGGGATGGGGAATTATCCGTTCACTCTGCCTCCTCTTGTTCTCTTATCCCTGAGGGAGACAGGCAAGGAGAATGCAACTACTAAGAAACAGGAAAATCCCTTTAGGCTGATATAATTTCCTCTTTTTGGAAGTCCATGCCAAAGGGTCAGGAGGGCGGCCATCTTGGCAAAACCATCCTTTACTTCTTGTTCCATGCAGCGGACATCTGTGACCTTGACCTCTCTATAACTCCATAAACCTCTTACTTTGGGAAACTCTACCTCCTTCAGTGGAGATAGGCTTAGTGGGACCATCAATGGCGTGGTCATCCAAGGAAGGTCAATAGAATGATGTCCTCTGGAGACTGAATATTTAAGCAGGATGATGCAGGAATGAAACATGCTAAAGGCATGGATTCTAGAGTGGTTCTGGCCTTGTTCTTCTTGCCCATCTGATAAGTACCTGCTCTGATAAAGGCAGGCAGAGTCAGTTTATCTTCCTTGCAACCTCAGACCCTAACAAATACATCTTTTCATTGCATTAATTCATCCTACAAGTATTTGCATACAGGGAGGATTCGGTGATGCTTTAAGACGGATGCTCAGGCCAGGGTCCTTGTCCTGAATCTGCTTCTTAAGCAGTATATGGCTGTGTACATCTGTCTTCACTTCTCTGTGTCTGTTTTCTCCCTTGTAAAATGGTGGGTTGGACTAGACCTTTCTGAGGTGCTTCAAAATTTCTCCCCAGAAAATCCTCAGGGGTCTACATGGGGTGCTCAGGGGTGACCCATTATACTGGGCTCTGGGCCCCTCACCCCACTTCAAATAGAATAGCTCAGCTTTCAACCAATTTATAGTATTGAGCATGAGATTCTTTTTTTATTGGCTCTCCGCTAAAAATAAACATTTGAAAAATTCTGGACAATATGATCTCTAAAGGGCCCTTCCAGCTCTGATGTTCTGTGATTCTAGGCAGGTGGAATATTTGGTAACATCTTTTCATTCATCAGCATAATTGGGAGTGCAGGAACGTCTGCCAAAACATAATCTATATCTAAATAAAATCTTCTGTGTGCAAAATAACGGCAACGAAGGATGTTCCGGAAAGAGCAGGCTGTGTGGAAGATCTAGAGACAAACAAACCTCAGATCCCTGCTCTGCAATCCTGGCAACGCCTAGGGTGTAGGTGTGGGAAAGAAAGCCCACCCCAGCTGTATCTCGTCTTTGCTGTCGTAAAGCAAAGAGTGCAAACTCCTACGCAAACCGAATCTGGACATATTCAATGTTTCATAAACTTCCAATCAGTTATTGTCAATATTCAGAAATTGGAAATACATTTAAAAATTATGTTTCCTGGCTTCTTTTGAGAAAAACTGGAAGATGACACATCACCAGCCTTGCATTCTAACAGGACAGCAATCGACCAGGTCAGGACAGAGACTGCCCCTTCCAGCCGGGGCATGTTTGCTTCCCGTTGTTCAGGCCCAGCTACTTCTTCCCATACTCCTGACCCCAAGGCCGTGTGCCACCTACCAGCTAGGCCTGCACTCGCATCAGGCTTTTTTGTTTTTTTCCTATTGAAGAGTAATGGTAAATGATACATAAAATATTTTTCATATCCTTGTCCTTATCCAAAGTGGAGACATAAAAGGCAGACTGAGAAAGGCAGGCTTTTCTAGAAAAACAGAGCAGAGACAGTATTTCTTCACAGAAGGGGTTTTCCAATAGGAGTAGTTTTGCACATCCTTTTCCCCCTCTCCAGGGACATTTGGCAGTGCCTGGAGATTCTCTTGGTTGTCACAGCTAGGGAGGATGCTGTTGGTTTCTGGGTACAGGTAAGGGATGCTATCAAATATCCTGGAGTGTACAGGGCACCCCACAACAAAGAATCATCCCACTCCAAATGTTGACGGTACCCTGCTTTGTGGATGCCCGTGGGTTTAACATGCCCTGGCCCCTCCCCTCTTTGACATGACCTGCCTGGTTCCTGCCCTTCACACACGAATGATACAGGCCTGGAGTTGATGATGAAAGAGCCAGAACAGGAAGAGTAGACTCGGCCATGATAGGACAAGGGTGAAAACAATGATAACAATTCTGCCCTGGGCGCGGCCTCCTTGGTTTCACTCTCCCAGATTTTGCTCTTATGAAACTCATAAGCCCCCTGGGCACTATTATGCCCAGTGTCACTGGATCCCCTTGCCTTGGACCTCATAGCTTCTAAATGACAAGGCAAGGCCCACGGCAGGTTTGTGGCAGTCGGTTCTGGGCCTGGTTGCCCGGCTCTCCCTTTGATTTTGTAAAGCCATCTGTAGCCCTCCTGTGTACCAGTGTGTGCTTTTAACCTGAGTCTGGTGCTGCCAGGTGCTGCCAGTGAGCACAGGACCAGACGGAGAGTCTGTCCACTGTGCTGCCCCTGCAGCAAATGGACCTTGCTGGAAGAAAGGACAAGAAACTGCTGTCCAGGAAGCCCAAAGGGAACTGAAAGATACCAAGAAGGCTGAGGAAGTGAGAAGCAGAGTCAGGAGAGGTCATTTAATTTGAACTCCCAAAACAGGCACAGTCCCTGTAAGTGGCTTCACAGAAGAGGGTTGCCGTCCAAGCCCAGGGCAGAGCAACTTGGCAGCAGAGGGTCCAGGAGGGCACTCAAACTGGAGATGAAAATACCCCATTGTGTCTCACTTGTAACTCTGCAGCAATCCATCCGGTTACCCATTCATCCTTTCAGCACATTTGTGTGCCGGGGGGATTCAGGCCTTGAGCAAGGTGTGCGGCCCCTGTCCTCCAGGGATCCAAACCAAGCTCTGGGCTTTGCACCTGCTCGATCTCAAGCAGGTCACTTCCCTCTCGGAGTTTCCTGATCAGTAAAAGGAGGTGGAGTTTTTCCGTTTTGTAGGAGGTGATGCGAAGGTAAAATAAGACCCCCGTAGAGCAGGGCTGACTCAGCCGCTCAGTCAATGCCTCCCAGAGCCCATCTCCCCTTCCTTCCTCCCACAGGGACCGCACAGTGTGTGTATGATTCCTGCAACTAGTCCAGACAGGGGCTGGCATCTGGGGCCACCTGCCAGTTCACACCGCATCACAAAAGACCCTCATCTTCCACAGAACCAATTCTCCTCTGGGTGGCTGGAGGGTGTTTTGTAGATGACATCCCTGGAGAAGCTGGAGGCAGAGTGGCCCACCCACCAACAGGAAACTTGCGTGTGATGTGTGAGGACATAAGTTCCCACAGCAGCCCTGCCCTTCCTCCTTTCCATAAATTCCAATTTGACTTCTTAAGCCCTCAGGGGCACCAAGCAGAAGCAGAGTCCTAGCTGTCTGGGCATGGGACGTGGGGATGGGACATGGGGACGGGCACTCCCTCTCATCAGGCACATATCAAGGACCCGGGACACACACGTGATCAACTGTTCTTTCAAGCTCCCTCCGCTGAAGCCCCTGTGGCCTTCTAACAAACAGATGGTCTTCAAGAAGGAGCTTGGCGTGTGCAGATGTGCCTGTCTGGATGCGTGTGCTACTCACCCAGTTTGTACCACATGTCGCGGATGGAGAAGCCAATGAGCCGTCTCATGTCCCCATACCTAGGAGAAACAACACATGTCTGCTTCAGGCTCGGACTCAGAGATTCTCATGAAACCCCCGCTTCGGGAGACCCGAACAGGCTACCTACTTATTCAGGATTTTGTTGTATTTGGCGTGCGAGAACTGCTCCAGCTGCAGAGAGTCCTGAGTGATGAAAGCCACCGCCAGATGAAAATAGTTGTTCCACAGCTGTAAATGAAGGAGCAAAGAACAGTCATGGCAAGGGTCTGCAGTGGGAAAGCAGATTAAATGCTGGGCAATGTGAATAATTTATGAAGATGGCAGAAGACAGGGGCAGAGCCAGCTTAATTCTGTGCCCTGCAATTTTCAGGCTGGCACGGACTCTGAAACGGACATCCTGGCCAAAGCAAGGACAATGGCTGCATTTCTCCAGGCGCTGACCACGTCCCCTCTCTGATGACAGGGCGAGGACAGGGATTTTAGGGCTGCTTTGAGAAAACTGTTTCACTTTGTTTTTTGAAAGACAAACAACTCACCCCAGCCAAGTGCCCTGGTAGAATGAGAGGTTGATGAGGCTTATGTATTTCAGGGACTTTCAGTCTCTCTGGAAGTCCTCCTTAATCTACCTAACAGCTCACGGGACCAGCCTGCAACTCATTCCGTCTTAGACTATTTTGCCTTCTCCTTCCCCTTAGTTCTGTGGTTTCTTTTTTCTTTCTTTCTTTCTTTTTTTTTTTAATGAACATATAATGTATTATTAGCCCCAGGGGTACAGGTCTGTGAATCACCAGGTTTACTCACTTCACAGCACTCACCATAGCACATGCCCTCCCCAATGTCCATAACCCAACCTCCCTCTCCCTACCCCCATCCCCCCAGGCAACCCTCAGTTTGTTTCGTGAGATTAAGGAAGCTGAGAGGCAACATGGGGGTTTTGAGGGGTTGGAAAAGAATAAATGAAACAAGATGGGATTGGGAGGGAGTTCCATGGTTTCTAAGCATGGTCCCAGACCAGCAGCATCAGCATCATCTGGGATCCTGTTAGTAAAGCAGATTCTCTGACCCTCCCCAGACCTACTGAATCAGACCCCAGAAATATGGGGGTATACAACTGCTCTGGAGAATTCTGATGCTCACTGGAGTTCAAGAACCTCTGAGGGCCTAGTTTCTATGTAGGCTTACTGTAATTTTAACACTTACACGATCACTTGCTGCTTAATGCAAGGGTTAATACTAAACACCACTCTATTGGCTCGTGGTAAAATAGAGACAACAAAGGGTTCGCCACATGGCAAGTGCTCCAAAAGAAGAGATGCAGAGATGGTGATATTGATACAAACTACAGCAGCTGGGGCATGGGGTCTCAGTGAGCCAACCCCTTTACAAAAGGGGGGGTTGAACCCACTGCAGAGGACTGTGGTAAAGATAGCATGAGATGGTATGTGTAAAGGGCATGATTCTCTGTAAGGGCTCAAAAGCACTTGTTAGCCATATTGTTCTTTTCATTAATCTAGTGATTTCATTGGTACCAAAGCAAAGAGCACAACCGGGCCCTTTGGGTGCTCATGGCTGTTATTAGGCCCTACTAGGGCCCTACAAGGAACAGATAGGAGAGAGCTTTGCTAGACAAAGCTCATTCACTTTCAGCCCCCTCTCGACACTGACAAGAGAAGGGTAACGCTAGCTAGAGAAGTCACCTGCCGTTAAGACCTTCATCCTTAACTCAAGATGTCCACTGGAGATTTCAGAGGGCCGAGACTAAGTAGAGGGCAGTTCTACCCTTGGTAACATCATTATTGCTGCCCAGAGTGTTCCTTTCAAATGGGCTTGTAGTTGCAGCGTCAGAAAGAAGAAAACATGTACTTCCTTCTTTCTTTTTAAAGATTTTATTTATTTGTCAGAGAGAGAGGAGCGAGAGTGAGCACAGGCAGACAGAGTGGCAGGCAGAGGCAGAGGGAGAAGCAGGCTCCCTGCCGAGGAAGGAGCCCGATGTGGGACTCGATCCCAGGACGCTGGGATAATGACCTGAGCCGAAGGCAGCTGCTTAACCAACTGAGCCACCCAGGCATCCCCAAGTACTTCCTTCTTACCAGGGTCCTTCTTCTCCCATTCATCCCCCCTCTCATCTCTCAAACCTTTGCAGCTATCACTAGTCCCAATTTATAGATGAAGAGAAGGAGGTTTGGAGGCGTTAAGTATGTTTCCAAAGGTCACTAAGTTTGTCATATATACAGGAGATCTGGGATTTGGACGCAGGCCTTCTGATGAAGGCTCAGGATTCTTTCTACACACCATGACCAGTCTTTGGCTAAGGTTACATTAATACATAGTTGTTGAACTCCTCCTCTGTGCCAGGCATTCTCTGTGTCATCATGGGGGCACAGCGGGTGGTCATGGGGGCACAGCGGGTGGTCATGGGGGCACAGCGGGTGGTTATGGAGACGGCTGTCCCTCCCCTCATTCAGCTCACATTCTATAGGGGGAATAAAATTTTCTTTTTGGAAACTTTATCTCCCAGAGTCCAGAAGACCAAGCTGCTCCCAGGGTAGAGTGAAGTAGCCTCCCAGATTGTGGAGCCCATCAAGTCAACTCTCCCCACAGAGACCAGAGGATCTTTTCAAAACAAGTTGGGTTCTATCACTCCCTTCCTCAAAGTCCTTCAGAGGCTTTCCCAAACCATTACAATCACATCTCAAACCCTCCTGTTTCTGTAGTAACCCTGCTTATCCAAACACATGGCGCAGGTCAGGTCTCTTGGCCACTCCGGCTGTCCTGCCTCCTCATACCCCTGTGACTTGCAGGTTCTGAACACTTGCTGCTTTGGTCTGTCTGAGCCCAGACATCGTACCTCCTCATGTTTAAGGTCATACAAAACAACAAGCCAGGGATACAAAAAATCTGATCGAAGGACATGGAAAGGGTTATTTTAAAGGTGAGAAATTCCTGATTTTAGGAAATTTCTAAAGAGTAATCAAGATACAAAAAGACATAGATATAGGGCAACATCGTTGACTTGGTATTACTTTCAAAAATAATTCCAGAAATGTTCCTCTAACACATTTGAGAACACACAGACATGTCAAACCTAGAGCCTCTTGCTAGTCTCTGTTCTTAATCGTTCAAAAGTGTTTTCTCTGCCACCCATTCCTAATTTTTAAAAATTTAGATTATAATCCATATATCATAACATTCACTTTTTAGAGAATTTAGAATTTAATGGTTTTTAGTATATTCACAAAAGGAAATACAACCATCACCACTTAGCAGTCATTCCCTAATCTTCCCTCCCCCTCAGCCCCTGGGTGATCACTAATCTCCTTTCTGTCTCTGTGGATTTGCTCAATCTGACATTTCATAGAAATGGAGGCATAAAATAAATAACCTTTCATGTCTGGCTCCTTTCATTAAACATAACGTTTTCCAGGTTCATCTGTGTCGTCACATGTATCAGCGCTTCATTTATTTTTATTGCTGAATGCTAATCTATCCTATGGATATACCACATTTTATTTACCCATTCATCCATTGACTGACATTTGTGTTGTTTCTGCCTTTTGGCTCTTATGAATAATGCATCTGTGAATTTCCACATATAAGTTTTTGTGTGGAGGTAAGTTTCCAATAGGAGTGGAACTGATTTTCCCTTTGTCTTCTTACCTTGAAGATCTTTGGAGGTCATGAGATCATAGATCCCATGCCTCTTTTTTCTTAGTAGATCTGAAGTGGTGCTCCTAATTATCTCATCCACAGCCTCTGTCCACTTTTGCCCCGTGGAGCAATGTAGGGCCCACACTGAAACTGAGGGGATGTTGTCATGATGAGTAGCTCTGTACAAAGCCCTGACAGGTGAGCAGTGGCCACAGCCAGACACTTCTGGGCACTCATGATACCTCTCCTCTGAACCTTCATTGACTCTTGCTCCCAAAGAACCAGGACAAAGGGCACTAACATGGCTTGTCAGGCCTCATTAAATTTCCAGTGTTTTCTCCCTCAACAAACTGCCTCTTCCGGGGGGGCTGGTCTGCTCAGACTCCATAGATATAATATGAGCATCTTGGCCTCCTTGGCTTGGCTCCCTTACTGCACCTAAGTTCTATTCCTCATAAAGCCCAGTTCAAGATCTGTTCCTTCCTGAAGCCTTCTCAGATGACAAGGCATGACAGGTCGCCTCAAGCCTTCCGAAGCTGAGTAGCTCCTAGATGTGCAACCACAGATGTGGGCCCACTGTCCTCCACCTTCCCTTGTGCTCCACTCACTTGCCACGACAGAAGCATCCTCTGGCTAGAAGCACAAGCGTCCGTGTCCCACAGACCAGGATGTGATACAAAGTCTCTCTTGCTAGTAAGAGAATTGGCGACTTATTTGACTTTTCTAAGCCCCATTTTCCTTACCTGTAAGATGGAGAAAATAATGGCAACTATCATCATGGATTGCTGGAGGGTCTGGGAAAAATAATATAAGCATGATGTGGTTCACCACAGGTGTGGCACATGCCAAGTGTCCAGTAAGTAGAACTGTGGCATTGTCTGTAGTGCTGATTGTAGATTATTTGAATGCCCTGTGTTTCCGACTGTAAGCTCCACAAGCAAGGGTCTTTTCTTCCACTTACGTGTATTCCCTAATACCACATTCAGCACAATGGCTTAAATGGCTTGACTGTAGCTAGGGTCTAGAAAAAAAATTATTTATTGATCACCCTATTGTTAGAGAAATTCTCCAGTTGTTACAAGAGGTCCAGATTTTTCTTTCCTCCCTGCCCCAAGCTGCCTGGTGGCATTTCTTCTACTAAGTGCCCAGTTCAGCTGGCATGGGGAAGCCATGGGAACTTGAGCCAAACACATAAGGTCCTTTTTCACTGGGGGAAGAGGTGAGGTGACTTCTGCTTGGGAATTTAGTATTTTGAACTAATCAGACAACAGAAAGTTGGAACTAGGATAAATTTAAGGGTCATCTGGTCCAACTCCCTCATTTCATAGATGTTAAACGGTGAGATCCAGACAAATGACCACCCGAAGTCATACTGGTAGTGGGTGTAACTAGAATTTAGTTACTTGCAATTAACTCTCAAAAAATTAAAAATTCAATACACGTATGGTCAAAAAAAGTAAATGGTAGAAAAGATTACATGATTAAAAAACTTATTTTCCATCCTATCTTGGACCCTAGTCTAATTCCTCAGAAGAAAAAAAAATTTTTTTGGGATATTCTTTCTAAAAATTTTTTATGTATAAACAAACATGTATAGACAGCTCAATAGTCTGCTGTAGTTTGCTTTTTTCTCTCACAAATACATCTTGTAGATGTATCCGTATTAGCTTGTAGAGATCTACTTCACTGCCTTTTATTGCTGCATGATATTCTGCTATAAGGATATATATTAATTTTAACCAATTCCCTGTTTATAGGCATTTAGATTGGCTTCAACTTTTTTTCCTTTAGCATCAGGGCTGAATTCAACATGTTTGTTTATACATCTTTATGCATGAGAGACTATAAAATAGTATACATTCCTAGAGCTGGAAGGGTTTAGATATGCGCCCTATGCAGATTTTGTTGTTCTTTGTTGTCTTTGTTGTTGAACAGACACTGTAAGGTTGCCTTCCAGGATTCCACTCCAATTATTAGCTCCATGATCCCGGGCAAGTTGCCTTACCACTCTCTGAGTCTCTGTTTCCTCAGCTGGAAAAATGAGGCTAATAGTACGGAAAAGGAGGTAGTTAGAGGGACCAAATGAGGAAATCACTGCTGAGAAAATTCCTACTTCATCTTGCAATCCCAGGTA
Source organism: Mustela nigripes (assembly GCF_022355385.1). Lineage (NCBI taxonomy): Eukaryota > Metazoa > Chordata > Mammalia > Carnivora > Mustelidae > Mustela > Mustela nigripes. The sequence continues at coordinate 59,111,955 of NC_081568.1, read as the reverse complement.
AACACTCACTTCCTAAATGGACATTGGTGGTCTAGTGGTGGTCTAGTGGTAAGTGCCTTCCAAAAAATCACCTCCCAGGGAAGCCTCTCCAGCTTCTGCCCTGATTAAAGCAGATCTACCCATTCACCTTCATTACACCCTGTTTGCAGGATTTATGGCATGTTTTAAGCTGAACTAATGTCTCTGCTAATGGACATAAGCAACTTGCAGACAAGAATCCCTTCTTTTTATTCACTGCTGTATGTCTGGTATTTAGTGTTGCACCTAACCCAGCATGTGCTCACATGAATGCTGAATGAATGCATTAAGGAGCCCAGCATTCCCCCTGTATTCTTGTTAACTTCTCCCCAGACACTATGATGTTTATAGTATTATTCTCCCATTTTAGAGATCAGGACACTGTGGCCAGAGAAGTTAAATAACTTGCCCAAGGTGACCACAGCTACAAAATGGCGAGGTTGGTATTTGAATCCAAGTGCATCTCTCTAGAACTTGTATTCTTAACCATTCAGCTTTTCTGAAAAAATTGCTTTTCTTTCCTTTCTCAGTTTCCTTTTTAGCCTTGGTTGTTGGTCAAGGTTTCCGCTAGGTTGTCTGGTGTTTCACAGTCCTTACAACAGACACTCAAGGATTTTTGATGCTATAAGATTCTTTCACAATGGCTGCAAATTATCATTTACCATAATTCCATTAAAAAAATATATATAAGGCACAGTATTGCTGAAATGCACCAATGCGCCCTCTGAGCAGTAAAGCCATGGCTGCCAGGGGCATTCTAAGGAGACAACTGATTTTGGGAGTGAAAGTTTCCAATCATGGATTTGGGTTAGGGACATCAGGTCAGTGGCTGTCTGGGGCCCTTGAGCTATGGCCAAAGAAGCTGTCCCCAAGCATGTGACCATCTTTCTGTGTGGTGAAGTGGTCCCACCTTGATCCTCCCTGGGGGGTGCTGTGTGTGGGCTTCTTTGATGGGTGGCCTCCGTGGTACGTGCTCCTTCTCCCACCTTTTTTTTTGCCATTACAAGTTACGTTTCCTACTATAGAGACCAATTCTGTCTTCAGTACACTCTTAATAGCTGGGAATATCCTGGAATACTCTTTTCATTTCACAGGATCTCCAGTACAGGTTCAAAAATTATCCCAAGGTAGTCCAAGGCCCAGAAACTGATCCAGAAATGCCTCAAAGCCAAGGCTGGAATTACCAAATGCAGAGCAAGTTACAGCTTCCCAAGTCAAGAGAATGTTCTTCGTAGTAATCAGACAGCTGCTTAAGACAGAAGCAATCTTCCTGGAGCCAAAGAGCACATCTGAAGTGTAACCATGGATTCCTGGCCAATCAGAGTACCCAGTATGGAGAGTCTAATCCCACAGCCAATCATTGCAGAGCTCTCTATCCCAGGGCCAGCAGGAGCTAACTAGGCCACACAGTGTTTCTGGAGCTAAATAGAGCTGTCTCCTAGATTTGAAAGGCACTCTGTTTTTAAAAGACAGGGCAGAAGAGTGGAAAGGGCCTGGGCTTCGCGGACAGGATGGGAACAGAATTCCAGCAACTCCTGCTTTTGGCTAGATGACCTTTAACAGGAGAGTTGACCACTTCTCTGAAGCTCTGTTTATTCACTGGTAAAATGGGTGTATCCCAACCCAACCAGGTTATCCCCTAAGTAGATGTCTAATCAAGGTTAGTCACCTTAGAAAGCTTAGATGCTAGAAGATGGATTCCTATCTAGCACAACTCTAAGATCCTTGAGGACAGGGCAGTGTTATTCTTTGCTTCTGAGTTCCTCATCATGTGTTCCAATAGTCTGCCCCTATGAGAATTGCTCTCAAGCAGAAATCCTTGCTGAGTTGCCTTTGAAATCCTCTCTTGGTCTTCCCTGACCAGCAAAGGGATGTGAATGCCAAGGCCAGCATCCTGAATAGGGGTTGGGAATGCAAATTACTTTAGCCCTGGGCAGAAAACATCATTTCTGTAATTCCCAGGTCTTGTCACCTGCAGAGTGGCACCCACAGAGCTGCTTGCTTCTTGTCCTTTGTATCATAAAACCACAGTTCCAGAAAAGATATTAGGGATAATCTCATTGCACCTGCCCCTCCTCTGGACAGTGGCTGCCAAGGCCAGCAGCTTAGTGATGGATGCTCTTCCTGCTGATATTAAATGCATAATTAATGAAACCATAAGAAGGAAACAAGGCATGTTCCAGGCAGGGTACAGAGAACAAATCCATTCTCACATGGGGTGAGGAGAAGGTAGAAGAACAGAGATAAGGCTGAAAAATGATCCTGTTCTTGAGTACTTTTCAGCAAATATCTATGGAGTTCTCATTAGCAAAAGAGACTTATTTCATTTTGTAATATTGGCCATTTTCCTGTTTTATAAAATCCTATGGGTATGACAACCCTAGGCAATGTATGATGACTGGAAAGATGCCTTCCTACTGTCCTGTTTACCAAGGACTGACATATGAGTTTCCAGATCTGACATATTTTAGGACCATCATCATCATTTTCATCAAGATGATAGCAATTATTATAATGAGCTAACATTTTATTAAATTGCTACCATGTTCCTGGCACTGTTCTAAGTGCTTGACATGAATTAGTTCACTTAATCCTCTCAAAAACCCAATGAGGCAGCTGCAATTAGTATTTTAATTTGATTTCCAAGAGACTGAGGCACAGAGAAGTAAAGTAATTTGCCTAAAGTCACACAGCTTATAAGCTCAAACCTTCTATGTATGAAACCCCCACTTCTCTGGGCATCGCTCCAGATTTTCTTTCAGGAAAACAGGATAAAACCTAAAAGAATGGCATGAAGGACAGAAGCTGCATTTCTCTTAGAAAGTACCCCCTAAGACACTGGAGGACAGCCAGAGTCAGGAAAGCAGGCCTGAGGCTGTAATCGCCACCACCCTCGGAAAGAGATGGGTAAACCAGCCGTCAATTTTATGGCCTGAACACTGCCTCACTGCTGGCTGCTAGGCGTGGTACACCAAGCGGCCCCTCGAAAAAAGCAACGACCTTATTAGCTTCCCGGAACACACTCGTACCTGAAGCCTGCAGGCATCTGGTCCACATTTGGAAGGGGATCAAACACTTCGGTTTCAAACAGCTGAAGTGGGAGGTTTTGTTTCCACGTCAGAGATTCATAACTCTCAGCCAGAACCTCTCTGTGAACCCGGTGCGGGGGTGACCCCTTACCAAGCACATGGCGGTGGTGATCCACGGCTGTGATGTCAGCCACCGCTGTGCTCTGGTTGCAACTCCACACGGACATGCTGTGTCACTTTCTGCACCATCAGGCTATCTGCTCATCACCTCAGAGTCTCCGTCCCCGCATCCTTCCAGCAGGAAATAGTGCTAGTAGTAGTACCTAACTTGCAGTGTGGCTGTCAGGGCTGGGGAAGAAAATGCCTGGGGATGCTTCTTAGGAGAGCTGCACATATAAGTCGTCAGAAAAAGGCAGCTACTCTTCGTATCCCTGTCATCATGACAGTGCAGTTGCCTGATTTGAATGCAAGATAGTACGAGAGAATCTTATTCAAGGATAATGTTTATTAAATACTTCTAGGCTGGTGCTCTCCAGCACGGTGGGTCTCATAGGCCTCAACCCAGGGAACATCCTCCCAGGGAGACCTACTATGTGTCAGGCACACAGCACAGAGTCTCTTTCAGGAGGAAGTGTATGAATGAAAACTGGTGGGACCTTACAGAAAATTCTCCCAGCAAGACCCCTGACACATGCCAATTCTGTAAAACCCCTACGAAATTGAAAGAGCAAGGGCGCCTGGGTGGCTCAGTGGGTTAAGCCTCTGTCTTCGGCTCAGGTCATAATCCCAGGGTCCTGGGATCGAGTCCCACATCGGGCTCTCTGCCCAGCAGGGAGCCTGCTTCCCCCCATCTCTCTGCCTGCCTCTCTGCCTACTTGTGATCTCTGTCTGTCAAATAAATAAATAAATAAATAAAATCTTGAAATAGGAAGAGTAGGTACTATGAGCATTTTACAGATGAGTCAGCTGAGGCTGGGACATAGTCTAGGCCCTGTCCGAGGTTGCTCAGCTAGTCATAGGCCGAAGCCCATCTTGGAATCGAACACCCTAGATGAGCAGGCAGAAAACACCTCTGCCCCTGTTCACTGGCAACTTCCTAAGCTGGCACTGCAAGAGATCCTGGGGGTCAGGGTCTTCCCCAGAGGAGGGATCCCCTCTCAGGAGCCTTCTCTGTCATTATCAGCAGCCAGAGGTGGCAATATGGATTTTTCCACAAGGCTTTGAGAAATTGGTTCTCCTTGCCTGGGCCTTGAACAGGTGTGTCACTCTGCCCCAGCGACATGCTTTGAGGCCCCCGAATCTCAGAGGCCCTAGCTCTTGTCTGAATCCTAAAAGTGATTTCTGGAGGAATCACAAAATCCTGGAAATATATTAGTGAGCTTTATTTTTCAGTGTCTGTGAGTACCTATTTTGCTGGGCTCCAGTGAACAGTAAAGTACAAGAATGTGATACATTTCTGAAAGGTGGTACCCACGCCGATAATGGATAAATGCAAATCTCCTCTTTAGCACAAGATACATTATACAGTCACATTTGCATAAGCTGCACAGTTAATGACTATTTGTTTAATCAAGGGCCTGGTTCTAAACCCTGAGTTTCAATCAAGGGCCTGGTTCCCTCCTCGCCCACACCGCCTCTCTATGGAAGCCCCCAGAGACACTGGCGTACCTTATATGTGCTTTGAGATGCATCTGATGGGGCAATCAGCTCAAGATGCTAGAGCCCCTTGCCAGGGCACCCCAAGCACACCCTGGGCGCGTCACACTCACCTGGAACTCAAAGTTTGTGTGTTCCAGGAACTTCTGGTTCATGGTTTCTGCGAACTTGTTAATAGCCCTCAGGAAGACCCTGGAAGAGAGGAGCAGGTCACCAGGCCATCTGAGTATGCTACCCCAGGCATCCCTCCCCATCTTCCAGAATGAAGTTCCCTGTAGAGGGCTCAAAGACCCAAAGAAGAGGTCAGCAGACCCACCGGCTCACACTGTGGGCCTGGGGCCATGTTTGCCCTGCAAGAAATTGAGAACTGTCTGTCTGACTTCCTTAGAAAATATCTTCTGTTTAAACGATTACAAGCTTATGGCAGAAAATGTATGCTATCCAAAAAGACAGAAATTGCCTCCGCACAAACAAGCAAACAAACAACACATCGTCGAACCTTATCATCTACAGAAAACCATCACTGAGATTCTGATGCACATTATATTCAAAGGTCTCCCTAGATGTATGTGCATGAATGGTATTTGAAATATATCATCTTGATAAATAGGGCTAAACGGCAAATGCTGTTTCACAGCCTGTCTTTTTTACTTGGCAATAAATTGTGTGCTCCTTTCATGCCAATGAATGCAGATATATATCATGCCTTTTAATCACTGAAGAGCGTACCATTCTATGGGTGGATCACAGTTTATTTAACCAGTCTTTCAGTGATGATCCTTTATGCTCAGCTTTTATAGACAGTGTTACAGTAATCACTCTCTTCTGTACACCTTGCCCCTCTGATATACACCTCTTTTCCAGTCTTCTTCTTGAAGTGATAGTACTCATCAGATACCCATTTAACATTTTGGTACCTGTTGTCAAATTTTGTTTCTCCTTAAATGTCTTCCCATCCATCTCTACCTCCCCTTCCTCCTACCAAACCCTACGGACCGGTCTTTCAGCCTCCCATCTCCTGCCTCTTCAACGTCAAGAATACCTTGACCAATGGGCAGTTCAGTCATGTCAATCACCGATTTTGGTGACACCCATTGCCCACAGGATAAATCCAAACTGTTCCTCTCGACAGTCAATGCCCTTCACGATTAGACCCCACTCTTTCTAGAACTCATTTCTCACTGTCATCCAGTGCTTTTTCTTGTGGTCTAGTAAATAGCTGTGTTTCTCCTATATAATGTATAAAATGCTTCTCTCCTTTTAATCTCTTTAGGATAGGGTCTACCGCATCCTTGTGTCCCCCAAAGGACAGTCACTGCAATTTCCTTCCCCAGAATTCATCATGGTCTGGGAAGACTTATTTGGTGACTCAGTAATGCCCCTCTCCTCTGCTAGACTGTACTTTCTTCCCTGATCTCATCTACTCCCTAATTTACATGCCTTTGGCTTCCAATGTTATATCTTCCTCCCTGGCCTCTCCCCTGAACTTCCAGTTCCCATTCCAGCTCTCTGCTCCATACCTTCATGTGATTGACAAATAGGCATCTCAAACATAAGGTCAAAATCTTAACTTCTATTACCTTTTATCTTCCATTTTTCTGTAGTCTTCCCATCTGTGTTAACAATAAATTTGTTCTTCCAGTTGCTCAGGGAGAGAGAATTGGTGGTAGCATCCTTGATTTTTCTCTTTCTCTCATATCCTACACCTGGCCTGTTAGCAAAACCTCTTAGCATTATTTTCAAAATGCAGCCAGAATTTGACTACTTCTCAACACCCCATTGTCATTGACCTCAACCAAGCCACCATCATTTCTCCCCTGGATTTCTGCAGTTGCCTCCAAACTGCCACATGCCCACCTGTGACCTCGTCTCTAGGGTGTGGGTTATGTTTGTAAAATCTTCGAGGACAGTGGCCAGATCTTACTTGTACTGCTGTCTATAATTTTTGATGAACAGTGAATAATTAATAACTCCTTATCCTCAATAGCAGCTGATCCAGGGAAAATGCCCATTTGGCTTACCTGAGATGCAATAGGTAGCCAGCAAAGGAAGTGTTGATTGGAAGGTTATTGCTTCAGGTAATGACTGGAGCTCAGTTCTGCTTGGGAACGGCTGAGAGACTATCTAGAACATACCTTTCCCCTCTCAGGGATGCAGAATGTGGACTGTTTCTTTACTAATGTCAGCCTCTCACTAGTTGAAAGTTGTTCCTGTGGAGGTCCTCTACCGTGCCCTGTAGGTGGACTGAGCTCTCTCTTGCAGCCAGAGAAAGTCCAGGGAGTGAAAGAAGTAGGAAGCTTGGGATATGTGGTAAATGTCCACCAAAGCTGCATGTATATTCTGAGTGGGCCAAGAGCATGGGCAGGGCACCTCGAACATGTGCTACGTTGGGCGTTACTTGTGAAGAGTGTGGGTTAGGTATTCACCAGGCACTTAAATGTTTGTTGACCAAAGAAGACAGCACATCCTGGTATCAGGATCACAAGATTTATACACCCACACAGACACACACATATGCACACACACATACACACACAGTTAGATGGGGACCCTGCCTTTGCCACTTCCAAGCTGTGTGGATCTGGGACATGTTCATGTCACTTTGACATCTCTGTTTCCTTGCCTGTGAAGTAGCCCCTATTCCAGGGACGCTGGAGACTTTAGTGGCAAGGACGTGGTTAGGTGTGGCGCACAGGGCAGCCTGACACAACCATTACAACAGGAACACAGCAGCTGTGGCCGTTGCAGGCCTTTGGGTTACTGTATCCTTCTTCCGAAGTCGGGGACAAACAATGAAATGGGCAGTTGCAGCAGCAATTGGTTCTGAGGTAGGCAGGGCCACATAAAGGCAAAAGAAAAAAAAATCCCACAGAATCCTCCCCCTATCAGGATGTCAAAAAGTGAGATTTCATTGGCTTTGCTCTTCCGGCATTTGCTAATATGCCTTTGAAAAATATCTGTATTTCCCCCTTAAAGATTAGTATCATTCCCCAGAAGGAAATGCGTTGAGTGGCTGTCATTTTATGTTATAAGCATCTTGGAATCTCTAATGTGATCCCAAAATATGAGGGGTTTTACAAATTCCCAGAAGCAACAAAGCTATCGGTAGTTTCAGTAATAGTCATTATTTTGATTGTCAGCCTAAAGCTGTCTCCGGTTCTCAAAGGCCAGTTGAATAACCAGGAATTATCAACCCTTTGTGCTAACGGTGGGTACTGATGGCAGACAGGCACTGGGGAGAGTGAGTCAAGGTTCTTCCCTCTCTCTGGATTCTTCCATAGCCACTCACTGGGAATCATGAATCATAATATTACTTAACTTTGGTTTCTCATGTGTGGGAAAAATACATCTTTTGTCTTCTTTAAAAAAAAAAAATAGCTGTACTTAAAGCCTAAGCACTAATATGGTGACGTGAATTGGAATGAAAACATATTCAACTCTCTGTTACTCTCAACAATGAACTTGAATCGTTGAAAACAAAGTTCAGGACCAAATCTCAACCTGACACTTCCTGCATCTCATTTGTGATGCTTAGTAGGATCTGTAAAGTCAATAATAATCAGAGCCACAGTTAACCAGTGGGCTCTCTGCTAAGTACTTTGCATAGATTCTTTCTGTTCTGTTTTTTCTTTTTTAGTTCTCACATTAACTCTTGGAATTGAATATTGTTTCCATTTTAGAGATATGAGTTTAGATAACTTTCCCAATAACCCAGCCAGAATAAATGAAATCAGGATTTAAACAAAAGTATGCTGCCTTCACAGTGTAAGTATTTAATAAGAAGACCTCTGTAATTGAGCTCTGAGCTCACCTTACTAATAAATGCAATGACAGAGATAGAGCTATTTGTGTACCCTGTGCTAAGGACTGCACAGACATTCTTTCACGTAATTCTACAAACCAAACTAGGTGCTCTTGTTATACCCATTTAACAGAAGAAGAAACTGAATATTGGGAAAACAAAATGATGTCCCCACATTCACACAGCTAATAAACAGCACAGTCTAGACCCAGTGTCAGAGCTGTCTTTCTCTAAAGCCTTTGCAATTAACCAAAAGGATATACTGGCTCCCATGACAGCCACCTGCAGTCTTTTGGTGCTGGGCATGCTTCTACTTGTGCCCACAGTTTTGCACACAGTCCCTTCACACTTCATCCCATCATCTTGTTGCTCTGTTCATAGTCACCTAAGCACAGAGCCAACACTCGACTTGGGCAGTATTCCCTGGGTGGCCAGTGACCCACGAGTGAACTTATGGGTACCCAGTGGGGGTGCCCAGGTCTGGAGAGCAGTTAAATGAAATCCTCTGTATCATTCCTAAAGCAGGACAACTAGGGAGAAGGCAGGAACCCACAGCCTGAGGAGAAGCCATGAATAGATGATCCTGAGAGGAAGCAGAGCCACATGTGAGAGAAGTCAGCTGCTGTTGAGTAGGAAAAAACTGGCAGAAAGATCCTTGAAGGTGGAGTAGGGGAGTAACGATGATAGGTACAATTTAAAAATACAGGACTATGTACCAGGTCATACGCTATATGTTCTACATGCTTTTCCTCAACCAACTTTCACAACACTGCTAGGAAGTAGGTCCTATTGGTTTTGCCGCTATTGCACAGACTCCTGCAGGTGCTTAAGCAAGCCTGCCCCAGGTCAGACCCCCACTCTGGCCGTCTTCCATGCTATGGTCTGGAGCTGGCTGCTTGACCTCGGGGAATCTCCGCGAAGGCCTCTTCTGGGAAGTGAGCCATGTGAAGATTAAATAAGATGTAGTGTACAAAGCTGGTGGCCCCTGCTTCAGCACATAGAAGTCCTCGATAAATGTCCGTTGTTCTTGTTGTGGTGGTTGTTGTTAATAGCCTGGCCACCTGGTAAGCTCTGAGGCAGCAGGATTCCAGGCTGATACCATTCCAATGTGACAACCATCCCCACACCCCTATGTTGTAGGATGGGAATAAAAGGACATGCCCTTTCTTGTGAGAATGCCCAAGGGAGGGAGAGGGCCTCTTCTCCCTGTGGTTGATAGGATGTTGTTGATTCTACTGGTCCAAACTTGACAATGGAAGTAAAAGAGCTGGAGAAGAGAGTTCTGATCCCCCAGAGGCAGTGGGAAATCCATCCTCCCAGAGCCTTTTAAGCTGCTTTCCCCACAACGCACAGAAGCTCCGTGCACCAAGAGGTTAGAGGGAAGCAACAACTTCCGGTTCAGCATCAAGGAACGGCTTGCTCCCAGAGCCCCCAATGCCTTGCATGGAATCTGGGATTCTGGCAAGGGATGCAGTAGCCTCTTGGAATCTGGAATCCTGCTGAACATCAGGATTAGTTGTCCTGTGCCGGCTAAAAAACCCACGGAGGGGCCTCCTTCTGGGGGAGGCCCACGAAAAGGAGTAGGCTCTACAAATTAATACAGGTAGGGGGACGGGGAAGCGGGTATCAGTGCTTTGTCAGCCTCCTGATGGAGCCACCATACCACGGCTGGGTGCTACCCTACTCAGCTTCTGACCATTGACTTCTGTGACCCTACTGTGTGCCTGGTATGTGCTTGAGACAATGTTAGACCTCGAAATAGGACACCGATAAAGGTAGATAAGATCCAGGCCAGATTTGCCTGTTCTGTGAAATATTTTGGGTATTCCCAAACCATAGGAATGTGACAAGGACAATGAGAGCTAAAATTTATAAAATGCTCGTTCTGTGCTAAGCATTGTTCCAACTACTTTGTATATATTATTTCATTTCATTTAGGTCCTCATGGTTGTGATAGGTACTATTATTAGGTGCATTTTATAGGAAGAAAAATTAAGTCATAATAATCACAGAACTTCACCCAAGGTCAGCTATTAAATGGTAGAAGCAGGATATGGACCCGGGCAGTCATAAATCCCACCTCCTCTGGGTATTTTTTGTGCTGTGAACTCACTGCAGTGACTGTAGCAATTGGCCACATTTCCATGGCATAGTTACTGTCTCACCAACTAGACCATAAGCCCTCTGCCCTCTGAGACCAAGGCCCACTCCCTAGAGCGCTGCCTAACCAGGACACTCAATAAATATGTGTGGATTGATTCCTTTTTGAGATGCTTTAGGGATGTGTACAAATCCACAAGCCCCCTCAAAATGTTAAATTTCCAGATCAAGGTGCAGATGGAAGGGGAGAAAAGGGGTTCCTAGATATAATTTTGTTAGTTTACTACATTATAAAGAACTTCATCATTTAAAAATTTATCAGATCCTGTAAATCAGATCTTACTGAAAGCTGTGTCTTACCAAAATGGGAAAAAAAATATATTCTAACAGAAGGCATTTCTTGCAGTAGACATGTCACTATGTCTGTGTACATAAACAGTACATAGTTAAGGAGTTAGAAGTTAAAAAGTTAAGAAGACATTCTACTCTAGAAAACTCCATTCCCTCCAACAAGCAGAAAAATAAATTATGTATGACTAATACACACACACACACACACACATAAATCATAAGTGATAATAGGAAACTTATAAAAACAGGTAAGTTATAATAGTATGGAAATAATAAGGAAGGAAGGAAATTGTAAAGAACATACCAACCAGCATAAGAAGTAGAAATGTTCTGGAGAACACTGGCCTGGGCTAAGCCATGCTGCATATTCTGCTTGTCCAGCTTATACTGAAATCTTTCACTGACTAGCCTTGTGATCTTGGTCAGTTAACTCATTGGGCCTCTTTCAGTTTTCCGAGCCACTGAATATGCAGTGGGCACATCGGTACAATGCATTTCATAATAAGAGCCTCACTCTTTTATAGGATACAGCAGCAGAGCTCAAGAACCTGGACTCTGATTGCCTGGCTTCTTACTAGCAAAGCAACATTGTGGGAGATGCTCATCTATCCTGTGCCTCAGTTCCCTCATATGTAAAATGTGGATTGTAATAGTTTACATCATAGCGTTGTAAAGATTAAATAAGCTAACACATGTAAGGGATTCACAACAACAGTAGATCTAGGTGCCTAATCGTGTTAGCTATCACAACATCACAGCAAATGTAAAAAAGGTGAGAAAATTTCGAGCATTCCACTGTGGACTAAAGATGAAGGACATCTACTAACTAATCTATATGCCCTTAAAGGAGAACAACAATAATTTTTCTGCTTGACATTAGGTACATCCTTCTCTAGTCCAAGGCTAAGTTTGTTGTCTACACCCCGAGATGGCAATGCACCTATTCAGTGAGTTTTCTGAGGTACTAGCACTGTGCTAAGGAGTAACTCATTTTATCTTCCCCCCAAAATACCATGAAATGGACATTATAATTAATCCCCATTTTACAGATCAGGAAACCGAGAGTCCAGGAGATTAAATGACTTCCCAAGAAAGAGAAATGGTGGAAGAAGTATGAAACCCAGCTGTATTTCTGAATCTAACTTTTTTTTTTTTTTTTTAATGTAGAGACTTAAGTACTTAGCTGAGCCTTTAGGGGATGCAAATATTTCTATTAAGGAAACAATTTCAGTTTCTTAGAGCCTTTAGAAAATTATATTGTAATTTTCTAAGTATAAACAAAGCAAGGATTATTATATTATCTCTGGAGGCCTATCCCTCCAAAAAAGACCAAAGTCCATAGCTAGCTTGGATTTCAGGACAAAACATTCCTCCAAACTCTTCTACATGCTTCCTCCAAGATTACTCTAGGCAGCTCAGAAAAAATTGCTGGCCTGGTCAGGGCTCCCATCCTCCTGACCTTGTATAAGTGGTAGATGTCTGTGCATTCATTTGCCTATCCAGTTCTTCTTTTGGTAATAACTCCTAGACTTTTTCTTTGGATAACTACTCTGCCTACATCCCCCTTTGCTCCCAGGCTTTGTGGTTTGGATAGAAGGAACTATTGCCTCTCAGTTGCAAAGTGAGTCATGTGACCCAAGCCTGATGAAATAGCAAATTTCACTTTCCTAGCCACAGAAATTTATAAATGGGCATGTAGCCTAACCCAGAGCTTTGAAGATTAGCCTGGGGACACTTGTTCTACCTTTTTCTTTCTCTTGGGCTTACTAATTTAAGACATATCTCTGGAATTTCTAGAGCCCATTCTCCCCCCCACAAAGAGAGCAGCTGCCTGGGAATGAAGTCAGCAGAGAAAAGAGTAAAGATAGAGATACAGATTCCTTACAACACTGTTTGAACACCTAGATACATCCATGCCTGAAGCCATAAATCTGAGCTAATAAACTCTCTTTTTACTTGGGCAGATTTGAACTAGATTTATTTAAAAATTCTAAATAGTAAGTAGCTATTGGATATACAGAATTCATTATATGTATTTATGAATGTCAGGCTCTGTATTAGGAACTGGAGACCCAGAGATAAACTGGACATAGTGCTTGCCTTTAAGAAGCCCATTCTGTAGTGGCAGAAATAGTCATGTGAAGAAACAATTATAGCACAGTGGAATAAGTGCCATAATATTGGCATGCCTGGAAATACAGAGAAGAAAGCACATTCTCCTACCATGAGAGAGTTCTAGAAGCATTGACAAAGTAGAGATTACATACAGGTTGAAGAATTTGAAGGATGCTTTCATGTTGAGTTTGGTCTAGAAGGGAGGAGAGCAACAGTTTATGCAGAGTCATAGAAGAATGAAATGGTAACAGTGAACAGTTGAATGTATCTAAAGCACAGGGTGAGTTGAAGATGACTCACATGGGTGCTTCATGTATTTTGGCAAAACCTGAAGACATTATTGGCCAGCTGGCAAACAGTAGAAGGATTCACATACAGTTTAGGAGCTGGTTACTACTATAACACAAGATGACTGAACATTGATATAAGGTATTACCAGCTACATAATTTGTTGAGCTCAGTGCACAATGAAAATATGAATGTCTCATTCAAAAATTATTAAGAATTTCAAGATGGCAAAAAGAGTATGTGAAAGCAAACATGCAACCCTTTAGAGTGCAGGGTCCTAGTATAGGGTGCAGGTCCGGAAACTGGCCCTGACACGGGCATAGGAAGGGACCTGCCTCTGATCTGTCATGTGGCTTGGGCTTAATTCCCACCAACACTTTAATCATTTAATCATTGCAAAAGTTGGATTCCCATCTATGTGATGTGATGGGATCTGTGTGATGCCCAAATTGAGAATTCTGACATTTTGCTTCTGGGCTGATTGTTCTCCTCTCCTCAGAAGTTCTGTTGCACAGCCAGAAATTTCCTTCTGCCTTGACAAAACCCTTCTCCCTTTCTCCAGCCCCTAAAGGTGGCCCCAAGAGCACTGCTGGTAAGTGAGGCTATGGAATCACATGGCTAGGCACTCAGGCATCCAGTTAGTGGAAGAACAGCTTTTCAGAGGACAGAAGGGTAAGGGATGGAGACCACTTGGGACTGGAGTCAGTTCATAGGTACACATGATGAGACAGAAATTCTCAGACTGTATCCAATGACAAAATTATTAATACATAAATGTTTATAGTCTTTGCTCTTTGCCTCCCACTTAGGAGACCTTTGCTTCTGCCTCTTCAACTTCTTTTCTTCTTCCAACCTCTAGGGATATTTACATTTGTCAGCCAGTTCTTGGTTTTGGGGATATAGAACAAGGGCAATAGGTAGAGACAAAACTTCTTGCTAGTGTAAAGTGAAGGGCCTTTCATGGGGAGGATTAAAAATATATAAAGCCAAAGGGAAGTGAGAGAGGGAAGAAAAGAGGGGAGGGGCCAAGAAGACCCAGTTTTAAAGGAGTTTCTCAATAGGAATTGAGAATAAGATTATAAGAGAAATGTGGATAAAGCATGGGATAGTGAGCGATAACTAAGAGCCACAGAAATGAAGAAAGGGAATATCATAAAATACTTCTGAGTATTATAATTTGAATTTCATTTTGATAGGATGATACGATTTGACAGAAAGCATTAAAGACTGAAATTGCTTGTAATTACTTTTATCTAATGTTGTGTTGGGTTACGTGGGATCTGGATTATATTTGGGTTACATTGGTATCCTGTGAGATATTAATATATATTAAATATACACGCAGAAACATACATATGTATACACCAAATTGTTCCACTAGCAAACACATTTGTGAAATCCTATATCCCACATCCTCCATTGAGAGAATTCCATCAGCATGTTAAAGGCTCTAAGAAGTCCTGCAGAACAGAAATCTATACAAACCTGCTTCATTCCATGCTTCCTAAACCTATTTTACTATATACCACAGAATATTTTGTCATTTTTGAATAAATGTTAAAATACTGTAATTTTAATAAGGCTGACCTACAATCTCAAGAGTTGAGGGAAAACGTCACAAAGTTTTTGTTTTTGTTTTTGTTTTTTTTTTAAGATTTATTTATTTATTTTAGGGGGCAAATGGAGAGAGAGAATCCCAAACAGACTCCTTACAGAGCAGGGAGCCTGATGTGGGGCTCGATCTTACTACCCTGAGATCATGATTTGCATTGAAACCAAGAGTCAGAAGTAACCGACTGAGCCACCTAGGCACCCTACAAAGTATGTTATTCTAACTGGTATCTGAAGAATGGAGAAGGTGGGAGGTAGCCAGGTCAGTATATACAAAGTCATGAGGACTGAAATATTAAAAAAAAAAAAAAAAGAAGAAGAAGAAGAAGAAGAAGAAGAAGAAGAAGAAGAAGAAGAAGAAGAAGAAGATTCGGGATTGGTGTGAAGTTTCCTAGGGTTTAAAAGTAGAAAGACCCCACCTTGTCTCCATGAGTGCTCTTTAAAGTGATTGCTGGGGTGACGCAGATGTTAGGAACAAGTGGCTGCTCACCTGTTCTGAACCATACTCATGGCCATCCAGTCTCCAGGATACACATTTTTCCCAATGAGGTCCTTGAACATGATGAATGTCTCCATCAAGAAGTCCTGAAATTGTAAAGCAAAACACACCTATCATCTCATTTCATAGAACCCGACTGGAAGGGCCCAGATCTTGCTGGCTGTTTAAATTTTTTCTTCATTATTTTTTAGAGGAGCAGAAAGGGAAAAGGCATTCGTTAAGTAAATCCAACGGAACCAATAGCCATGGATTTTTAAATGGAAGGTTTACATTGGTTACCAGGAGATTGTTTCACAAATACAAATGGAATGTGACTATGGGATCTGAAAGCATTCTCAAAACAAAGCACTAGTAATTCTGTCTCTGAGAGGGAAGAAGTAAATATTTATTGATATCATAATTTTATAATCATCTTCTCAAATAGGTATTTAAGGAAGAAGCACACTACACTTTGTGAAGGCATCTCAGGTCATGTAGCAATTACCATGACCACCTAGTTAGCAGGACCGTAAACACAGCTAGTTCATATATAACAGACACATCCATGGGCGATTAGAGGAAACATAACAGGGTCTCTCTTCCTCTCATTCAAGAGGTTGAGAGTGGACCTCAACACACCCTAGACTGCAGCAGGCCAAGCTTGCGCTCTGTCTTTGGAGAACACAAATTCAAGACAAATCCAGACAGCCAAGACCAGGAGACCTGGCATGTGGACCTTCCTGAGCTGGAAGAAGCCAAGTCATGCTGTATCTCCTCTTGGGAAATGTTGAAATCCATAGGAAACCCATTCAGAGCTCTTTCCTTAAGCTAGTGGTTTTCAAATCATTTTAACAGTATAATTCTTTGCCCAAGGAAAATACTACCCAGAACCAAATATATAAAATAGATAAAAGTAGAATAGCTGTGGTTGTGTGTGTGTGTGTGTGTGTGCGTGTGTTTACGGTAAAACATAGTGAGGATGAGGACGGGAGGAATATAATTTGAAAATCACTACTTTAAGCTAAATTACAAAATTCTGGAAATGAGACTGGTTCCTTTTCAGCAGTCTTTGCTTCTCGGGAAAATTACCTCAGTGCTTTAAATCCCAGTTTCCACATCAGCAGAATGGGGATAACATCTAATTCAAAGAGTTTCTATGAAGATTACGTGCACACTGGCTAAAAGGTACTCAGCACAGAGCCTGGCCTACTATAACTGCTCATTTAGTCCCAGGTCAGACAATGGTGAGTATTGTTATTCATCCTTGATATGGGGTAACGCAGATACCATCATGTGCTCCTTCCCTTCCTGTGGTAACAGAGAAGGCCTCCAGCTCATAGATGGAACATCTAGCTTCTGAATGAGAAGCATAACATGCTCTAAGGGTTAAGAGAGAAGTTCAAACCCTACTCGGCCACATACTTGCTATGTGACCTTGAGCAAGCAGATGATAGACTTGTAAAATATGTCTACTAATCCCTAGGTCATACTGTTGTGACAATTATGAAACAAAGTATATATGTTTAATAAATAGGAATTTCCTTTTCCACCTTTCTTCTCACCTTTCCTTCCACTGAGGATCAAAAATTAGGAATCTGATTTTTCTATTTCCATGCTCCATGACATAGAGAACTTGGGGGAAAATCCTGGGTTATTTGGCTTTCCTTTTGTTTTATGTTTTGTGTATGCAGAAAAAGGTTACATTTCTTGCCAATGCTGATCCACTGAAGAGACCATCTCTCTGCTGAATGGCTGAAAGCTAAGGACATTGGCTTCCTAATAATTGCCTTTTTTGGGCCACTCTCTGAGATTGGTCCAATTTTAGTTCCCTGGGCCACTCCATAGAGTTGAAAGTGAGTCCCAGCAGCAGAATTCCTGAATCTAGCAGTAGTAAGAAGACATGACAGAGGTGACCGTGTTGAGGGCAAAGGAACTCCTATACCCCCAAGACAGTGTGGGCTGGGCTTTATGGTTATAAGTCATCTGCTACAGAGCTATGAACCTACAGGCCACAGTCCATGTGTGGACTGTTCTGTACAAATGAGTCCTCAGAGGCTAGAAGAGCAAGGGGGCTCAGAGGCCAACTTCCTTCATGTATTTGTGATCATAATGTAGAAAAAGGTACCTAATACTGGCCACTTAATATGTGAGAGCTACTGTACTCTCATTAACCCCTTCCCCACATCCTGACATAAATAATTTATCCCCACTCTACAGATGGGGCAACTGAGGCTTAAGAGAGATAGCTTGCCCATGAATACATAGCTTACCAGTGACAAATCCTGGATGCAAATCCTAGACTGTGTGATTTTTATCTCTCATGCTCTTAAGCCCCAAAATGTCCATGATTCATCAACAAACATTTGTTGAAGCATATTTAGACTAGACATTTAAGTTTCACCCCTACAGGGACTGAAGACATGTTTCAGAAGTGGTATATACAAGCCTAACTGGAAAATAGAACTAAGGAATCACATGAACATATTTGTAAACTTAGAAACACACATACATAAGGTCCACTGGAACACCTTCTTTTCCTACAGTTTTAAGAGCCAAGAGTGTAATGCCTTCCCTACACTGCCCCCCACCCCAACATCATGCTGACTCACCACAAGTTCAGAGCTGGTCTGGAAGGTCTCAATATAGAAGGAATAATGCTGGTCACCCATCTGGTTTAAGATTGCTGTCATACATGCCACGAAGTGACTCTGTAGAAAATAAAGAAAATTGCCATGGAATAGAGGAGAGAGCATGATGACATTGATCTTCCCCATCTCCTTGACTTCAGACTGGAAAATACCCCAACCATCTCAGGCCTCTGAGTATCAAAAGCCTCTCAAGGATGGAGAATCTCCCCTTACTTGATCAGCAAGAGAAACTTCCCTGTGAGGAAATGGTACCTTTGGCTCATTTATGCGTTCATTCTTCAAAAAGCATTTCCTGAACATCTATTGTGTGACTAGGACTGTAGTGGGAGCTCCAGGTATAGAAAATAGAGCCAGATCACTTCTCCAGCTGCTTGTACTTTGGGAAAAGGCCAAGGCCCTTGTGTCAGGAGATCTAGCCTGTATCAAGATCCTGGAGATACTTGATTTTCTTGCTTTCTTTTTTAAAGTTAAATATATATAGACATATATATGTATATATATATATATATATATTTGTGTGTGTGCGTTTTAATTTCTTTTTTTTTTTAAAGATTTTATTTATTTGACAGACAGAGATCACAAGTAGGCAGAGAGGCAGGCAGAGAGAGAGAGAGGAGGAAGCAGGCTTCCTGCTGAGCAGAAAGCCTGATGTGGGACTCGATCCCAGGACCCTGAGATCATGACCTGAGCCGAAGGCAGCGGCTTAACCCACTGAGCCACCCAGGCGTCCCTGTGTTTTAATTTCTTTTCAGCATAACAGTATTCATTGTTTTTGCACCACACCCAGTGCTCCATGCAATCCGTGCCCTCTCTAATACCCACCACCTGTTTCCCCCAACCTCCCACCTGATACTTGATTTTCTGATAAAAAAAGAAGTTCCTTCTGTGTTCCTCCACAGGAAGTCTTTTGGGTAACTGAACGTTCCTCAAGTTCACATTCCCAAAAGTAACTCGCAGATATCAGGAATCTCTTTTGCTTCTAAAGGTTTTTGTTTTTTCCCCAATTAAGATGTTAGGAATAACGTGCTTTCCCCAGTCAGCAAGACCAGCTATATAATTTGTGGGGCTCAGAACAAAATGAAAATGAAGAGTCCTTGTTAAAAATTATTCAGAATTTCAAAACAGCCCCAGGTCCCATTCTGAGCACCAAGTCAGGTCATACACTCAGCAAGCCAGCCCTGCTTACCTGTGACCACCAGCACGCTCACGCGCCACAAATGTTGAGAAAGCACATGCAAAGCTGGCAGAAAGCACAAAACTGGGACTTCCGGGAGCAGCAGCAAGGATGCTATGTTGATGGGGACCTGGAGGCTTCCACTGGGGTGAATGGTCATGGTCACCCAGGGAGGCAGAGCCTCTCCTGCTCAGACCCCCAGGGGGTGGTGGTGAGTTTGTGAAATGATCAGTTCTTTTCCAACCAGACAGAATACCCCCATTGCTGTTAACCAGGTCCCACTTAAACCAAGAAAGCTTTCTCATCGTGTTTCCCTCTGGCTAGGATGGATGGCAGAAAAGAGAAATCTTGGAGTTTGAGAGGTGTGTGTGTGTGTGTGTGCGCGCACATACACACACACACACAAACACACAAACACACACACACACACACACACACACACGTGTGTTTCCTCTACTCCCTCCATCTCTTCTCTCCTTTCCTCAAAGAATTCAGCCTGTGACCACTAGAGGTCTTTTCTTTTCACATGGTAGCTGCTGAGCAGTTTGTTCGGCTTTTTATTTATTCCTACGTGAGCAGACCCACTACACTTCTTGCATATAGACAGTGAAAATTACAACATAAAGGACCCATTATTCCTTCTTTTGGAGTAATTCTGCTGCTGGCCAAAGCCTGGCTCTTTTTACAAGGAAAGAGAGGACATCTCTGCAGGTAATTCTACTGTTTCAAGGTAAGAGATTTGGGAGGTTTTATTTTTTGTGATCCGTGATCCTCTAAGAGAAAATGCTATCGCTTCTTGAACAATAGTTTACTTTTAACGCTTTGGCTTAAATGAGTCCTGGGATTGTGGGCTTGTGTGTGTGTGTGTGTGTGTGGTGGAAAATCTACCGTTGTCAGAACTGCAGGCTGCCCCAAATGCATAGATACAGAGTGCTTGTTATTTCCAATGGCTTGATTTGAATTTGAAGTGGAGGGGAAAAAAGCAAAAAACAAACCTCAGAGCTCAAGTTGCTTGGAATTACCTTGAAAAGACTGCATTGTCTCAAGCCTTGTTTAGAGAACTTCTGTGCTTCATTTAAAACATAATAATAATAAAAGGGGAAAGGGTGCTAGTCCCCATCTAGAGAAAGTGACCATTTTATGAAAGAAACCACTATTTTTTTTATAAGGACCTGCTCAGTGTGTCAGAGTCCACCAGTCAACCAAAATTACTTTTACCAGCTTGTTCATTTCTTCCTTCTAACTACCACATAGAAAAATACAGCTCAGTACCTTACAGCAGGATTTGTAGAGCAATGTGACTGAAGTTTGGCCAAGTTACCTGCATTTGGCTGTTAATGAAAAAGGACAGTGTTTTACATCTGTCTGCAAGCACCCCTTTTTTTCCTGCCCTGGTGTCTAGCCCACCTTAGCACCAAATCGGTCAGAAATCACACCATTGTGACCGATTGATTAGTGAAATGGCATGAGACGCCAGCCGCAGGTTCGTATTCAGAAAAGGCTCCTTTTTGTCATTTATATTAAATAACAAAGCCAAAAAAAAAAAAAAAAAAAAAAAGCCTCTTTGTCACATAACGATAGAATGATAGAATAACATTATGCCTTTCTGACGTTTATCCTTTTTTTAGTAATATCCTCAACATGGCAATCCACCTCTTTACTCCCTGCCCCCTTCCCTTTCTATGAGTTTGAGACCTTACTTCCATATCCACCATATTCTAAATGTTTAGAAAGAGAGAGAGGAGGGAGGGAGCGTGATGCACTAGCCACTCAGACACTCCTCTCCCTGACATTGCTCAAACTTTATAGCGGAGGAGCCAGATCTCCCAGTCCTGTCGGCCGGCATGGAAAAGCCTGAGAGCTGCATGGGGGCAGCAGGGTGGAGGGATGCCCTGCAGTCCGGGCTGCTGAGAATCCCCCTCTTCCCATCCCCGGCAGACACCGTGTAGGTGACATATATTTACTACCCAAGCAGGAGGCAGCCACTCATCTATAGCCAAGCAGCATACCAGGTGCCTAGATGGGAAACTGCTTCTTAAAAACAGAATAAATACCAGGGGGACCTGCATCTTAAATCCCAGAGAGAAACTGTATCTGAGACGCTGGTTACAAACCAGGCAGAGTCACCTCGGCTCCGTTCGTTCGTTCGGGGCGGTTGAAAATGTAGCTAATGAATCACAGCATGAAGAGACACGGCTTGAAACTAGGTCAAACGTGTAAAAATAAGTGCAATCATCGCAGACACTTGGCTGATGAGGGGCTACTTAACGCCTTGAGTGGCAGGGCTTATTTGCCACATAGAACACTCTTCAGCGATCCGCGACAATCAATCCTCTTAATTAATTCAGCCCATCAGTATGGAGAGAGGTCTCGCACACCTGGGAGAGGACTGAAGCTCCAAAGGAAAACAGCCAGGGTCTCTTCACTGTGTGATGGCAAGAGAGAAAAGAGAAACCCAGTGTCATGTGATTAATATTAATTAGCGGGGATACTAGGTGATTAGGATCAGAAGAGAAGCCCTCCCCAAATCATTTGGCTCCTTTGCCTTAAAAAACCCACCATCATCATACCCTCATATTGATAAGGCCAAGAGTTGGGTGCACGTTACTCAACTTAAACATATCTATTTAACCATCCCTTAGGCAAACACACCTACACACACACACACACACACACACACAGAGTCAAGCCCCCTGCAATGCTGAGTGGACCAGGAAGAGGCTCTCTGTTTGCCCTGCCTTGAAAACCAAGTAACCAAGGGGCAGAGGGGCCTGGTTGGTGCGGATGCGTCCCCCACTCACCTGAGATTGTGGGAGGGATGAGCTCACAGAAGGAGGGAAGCAGCTAACTTTGGGAGCTTGCTACCTAAATGCCAACATTACTACGCGGTACCAGCTGGTGACACGTTGCTATAGTAACTTCAAATAATGTGCAGGGCCAAAATAAAATAAAATATAGAAAGCGCCAAGGAGAGGAGATGAAGGAAAGTTTTCATACCGAGGGAGGCAGTCAGGGAGATGAAAAGTTCTCTCTCTCAGACCACTTATCTCCTTGGGAGACTGAGAGTGGCCAAATGCCATCGTCCGGTGGCTTCTCCATTCACCCCCACGTCTGCCATGTGGTTATGTAACAGATTTAATGCTTGGGTGGAACTGGCACTGTCTGGGTGGCGGATCAGGACCGGAAGTGGGAGGCTGTGGTGTTAGGATCAACAGGGACTCTAAAACCCCTTCATCATGGAGCTTTGTCGGACACTTGGAATTCTAGTGTGTAGTGATCTTTGGGGAAACCAGTATATTGTTCTGTCGTAGCAACCATCGCATTCTGGGCACTGTGCTGGGTGCCAGAGTGCAGCAGGGAGTGGGATGGATAAGGCCGGGCTCCAAAGAGTTTACACCTGTTTCGCCAGGATGTAGAGTGTCAGAGTGGGGGTCTCGGAGCCAGCCAGCCTAATGTCAAACCCTATCTCTATCTCTTCCTCGTTATGTGACCGTGGGCAGGGTCTTGTGCCTCAGTGTCCTCATCTGAAGAATGGGATAGAAATATTCCTTACTTCATACAGTGTGGGTGAGGATTAAATAAAAAAGCACTTAGAACATGGAAAGCCCTGGGTAATGATCACCTATTATTTTTACTGTCATGGTTGCTAACTGTGATCTAGAGAAACTATGCAGATTAGCTCATTGAGATTCCTGACCTGGGTGAAGAAATGATGATGTCACCTACCCATGACTGGCTGTGGACACATCAAGTGCTCCCAATCACAGCTCAGTGCTCCTTGACTCTGAATGTGCCTTGATTAACAACATGCCCAAAGTCCACCTGTTAAGTAAATTAAATGTGAGCCTCTTGGACCGGGGCATGTTGGGAGGTTTCTTTTATTTGGGGACAGTTGCCAGCAGGTGGGAAGAGTGACAACAATGCCCAAATTGTTCAAAAGCATGAAATACAACGGGCTTCATCAAAAACTTATTCCCCCAGCTGTTTGGTCTTAGGATGTGTCTGTCTCTGTGTGCAGTGGCGTTCTTTGGTTCCCTGGGGATCCTGCTGTATGACAGAGTAAACCAAGTCACCCTCTTTCAGGGGAAGCTTCCTGATGGGCACAGATCCCAGGGTTTCATGTGGCCTGCTCCATGTCAAAGGCACAACATCACAGGAAAACAGAAAAGTGCCACTTGGTTGCTGTATATTCTGGATATGCTCTGACACATTCCATCTGTACAATATGACAACTGTTGTAGAGTTAGCTGCGTGCACTCCTGCCTGGTGCTGTGGGCATTAATGATGGCTCAACTACCCGGCCTCACTAGGGCCAGAACTACAGGTATCTCCTCGGACAGCTAGCTTCACTGACAAGGAGCAGGAAAGGAAGGATAAACGAGGCTGTTTTGAATCAAGGCTGGAAGAGGAAACTGCATTGGTAACATACTCTTCCTTTGAAACTAACACATTCTGATCCTTGTTGGAGCCTATGCATGTGGCTCTGTGGTGTGAGGTCACTTTAAATCTTCAAAAGGATACAGTTGATCCCAAGGAGAGATGGAAGGCAAGGAAATTCCATTCATTCATTCATTCATTGTGCTCAAGACTCTACATTCATCCTGTTCCTGACCCATCTCAACAACTTCATGGAGTCAACTTTATGCCTGTTTTACAGATGAGGAAATTGAGACGTATGGATGTCAGGCAGCTTGCCTAGACAGACATTTAGTATATGATGGAACAGGAATTAAAATCTGGATCTTTCTAACTCCAAAGCCTGTGTTCTTTTCATAAGTGCAGTGTGTCTCCCATGTCAGACCTGTTAGCTCTACCTGGGAAGAGATTTTTATCGATTTATTCATTGCTCTATCACCAGAATCTAGAATTGAATTTGCACTTAGTGAGGACTCAATAAATATGTGTTAGATGAGAGACTATAAAAAATTATAGTATTCCCCCATCTCTAAATGAATATTATAGGGACCACTCCACACACAAACTCTGAAAAGTTGGGGTCATGGATAGACCATCTTTGCCTTAGGAGGGCTTGAAAGTGAAAGAATTTTTGTTCTACTTCTGAGTATACTCCATCTTAAATTACATTAGATCAAGCCAGAGTGAGATCATTCCTTCACACATTCCTTAATTCAACAAATATTTTTTGAGCACCTATTATATCCCAGGCTTATTTCTAGTTGTGGGGGATGCAACCAGGAATGAGAGTAACAAAAATTGTTCTTAATGAGCTCTCATCCCCATTGGTTAGAGGACCAGGGATGGAGAAACACACTAGAAGTCAGTGAGTACACAAGTAAGATTATTTTAGGCAGTGATAGCTGCTAATGACATAGCCCCAAGGAATGAGATAGGGATAGAGTGGGAAGAAAACCATTTTCAATTTGGGAGATAAAGGCAGTCTCTTAGAGAGCTGGCATTTGAGTAGAAATCTGAATGATGAGAGTCAGTCATGCAAAAACCTGGCAGAACAGCATTCCAGGACAATTGAACAGCAGATTCAAAGGCCCTGTGGTAGGATGTGCTTAGAATGCTGGAGGATCCAAAAGAAGGCCAGCCTAGCTAGAAGGTATAAAATGAGGGAAGATGCTGTATAAGATGAGGTCAGAGAGACAGGTAGGAACCAAATCCTGGGAGCCCTTGGAGGTCAGGGGTAAGAGTTTGTCTTTTCCTTCAAGTGCAAAAAGAGGCCATTGATTTGGGTTTTAAAAATCTCTCTTGCTGCTGAGTGTTTCAAGAACTCCCCTTTAAAGAGGCAGTTTCCAAATCTTACCACACAACCCCATCTCCAAAACACTGTACTGGACTTGTTCTTAGGACCAACGTTGACTCTTCCTGGTTCATGGTAGTGTCACCACACTTCAGCAAATGCTTCTCAGTAAATGACCATTTTAAAGCAGACTCTAGCCCTCCCTGGGCAGGCAAGAGAGTAGGGATTTTGGTTTTATGTGGATCCTATCTGTCTTCAAGCTTAGTGGGCTTATCTCCCTGTTGTTCAGAGTTGAATCGAAGGGAGCCTGCTCCAGTGGCGCCTAGTCTCTGAATAAAGCCATTTGCATTTTTGGAACCTGAGAAACCCACTTGCCAGGAAGGGGCTGTCATTTAGGACACCCCAGTTTTTAACTGAATGGAAGATGATTTTTTCTAAACACTTCTAATAACATTTGTGGAGGTGTGGGTGAGGAAGTTCATAAATGTCATTTCGAGAAGAATAGTTTCAGAAACAAGGATTTATTCTCAGCACATATACCGGTGATGACCCTCAAGTCTTTGCACCAAATGCCTCAGGAAAAGCTGTGCAAAAAACTCTGTTTGGAGTCCTGGATAATATGGTTTTGTCCTCAGTTCACTTCTCCCTGCGAAATAGCAAAGCCAGGAGCATCACTGGGATGTGGGCTCTGGATGAATATTCCAAGCAGCCCCCTCATCTTCTCTTGCAAACATTTGCATCAAGGTTAAGTAGGACACCAAGATCAACCTTCAACAGAAAAACATATCACAAAAGAATATTATGTCTTGGGCATAAGGCACTGTGGGCTACAAGACAACAAGAACTATCATTTAAAGGGCCAAGTGTGTATCAGGCAGCATGCTAAGGCTTTTACTTATCCATCAGTAAGGACTTTTTATAAGGTTGTGGCAAGGGAAGAAAAGAACTAGAAGAAGGAGAAGGTAATATTAGTTGGACATTTATGAGTCAGACACTGTGCAAAAAAGTACCCTGATGGTCACGATGCCACGTGTTTTGAGCACTCACTCTGGGCCAAGCACTAATATGCTTTATCTCATTTTATCCTCCCAACATTCAGGCAATCTTGATAAAACCATGTGGACTTTACAGATGGAAACCAAGAAGCAGAGAGGTGACATGACTTGCCTAGCTAGATCAGCTTGACCCCAGAATGCTTTTGCTTTCTTTAGAAAAAAGAAAAAGACATTGTTTTATGAACATGATGTAATCTTACTAATAGGAAAATTAAGCAAAGCCTCGAAGTACAATGAAGAAAGGAAAAGTGTGTAACATTTTACCTTACTGTCCTCCCTGCCTAACTAGCCTTGAATGGGGAGAACATTCGACATTCCACTCAATTCAGTGAACGTCTCAAATATTAAGAAACATTCTAGAAGTGTCTTGTGCTTATACTAAGACAGAAGGATGGATGGATGGATGAATGGATGGGTGGGTGGAGCTAGCTTGGCAGGTTATACAGGGAGATAGGCCAGTTGATATGGGTAGACACAGAGTTACATAGACAGGATCTGCTGCCTTAATGACTGTACTCTATGGTTTATGAGTCTCCCATGATTGTAGCCTCAACTGAGGATAACTGCTCCATTTTCTGCATTGCTTAGGGTGTTGAAGGCCAAGATGGGTTCAGAGTGGATCATCAATGCCACACGCTAGGAAAGTTATCTGGTTTCCCATAGCAGCAGTTTTCCTGGAAGGCACTGGACAGGGCATCCTAAGTTCTAGGAGCAAATGCCAGTTCCCTTCAAATGCCATGGAACTTTGGACAAGCTGCATGATATCTATGGCCCCGCTTCTCTTGTCTCTGAAACAGAGTACTACGTATATTGCTCTTGTTTCTGGAACATAGTACTACGTATATCCCTGTTGTGAGGACGAAGTCGAAGGCATGTGCAGGGCTCCTGGGTAGGGCCTGGCTCACCAGCTGCACCCAGCAAGCCTTCTTGCAATGCTCAGCCCCAGCCCTCTTTCCAGTTTACCAGAACAGTTCGTTGATCAGCTGGGGAAGTGTAGAGTTAGCTTTCGGTTGACTCGTGGAGGATGATTTAAACCTCCCTGTGGACAAGGAGAGCTGCATTGCGGGTGACGATTTATACATCTCTCCCTGCCCTTTGTTTCCCTTTACAGAGCCTCCACGTCTGAAGGAGAGGGGGTGCGGGCAGAGAAATGTGTTCCCAGACAACCCGGCAGCCCAGAAAGAGGGTTTTCAGGAGGGTGGATTATTTTGTGGGTAAAAGGACTGCTTTAGTTTACCTGTTGTGTTTACTTCATGAGGAGTGAAGAAGGTCTGTCTCTCACATTGTGTTTCCAACTTCAAGCCCAACTTTCCCAGCAGGACTCTCCTAGCACCTCCCCAGTCTCCTCCAAATGGGTCTAGCTGTCCCTGCTGTAAGTGACCTGCTGGTCCAGCCTGCTCTGTTCTTTGGGTCCTAGTAGGATAATAATGGACTGGGTGTGTGTAGAGGTGCCTCTTTGCAACACCTCCTTGATCGCTCAGCTCCACGGTGCTCAAATGAAGCAAAGGCATACTGATGTGTAATTCCTAATCCACATTAGGGAAGGATTTTCTCCCTTCCCAGACAGTTCTTCACTCCTCATTCGTAATCAATCAATTAGTTAGCAAATATTCACTTAGCACCCATTATCTGGAAGGAGCTTTATTGGCCAACTACACACTGAAAGTCTAGGGTATAAGGAAGAACATCTCTCTCTCTCTCTCTCTTTCTCTCTCTCTATCCCTCCATCCCTATAGTAATTCTCAACTAGGGCAATCTGTCGTATTTGGGGGAGAGGGTAAGGTTGCCTAAAGGCCAGGGATGCTACTAAACACCGTATAATAATACACAGGCCAGCTCCAAAAAGAAACACTGATCCGACTAAAAATGTCACTAGTGCTGAAATTGAGAAACTCTGATCTGTAGAGAGATATACATTGTGATGCCGGATGACAGGCACAAAATGAGTGCTATAAGCAAAGTTTTCTCTAGGCTTGTAAGAAGTGGAAATGACCTTTGTGGATAGGGATGATCCGGGAAAATTTCACAGAGCATGTGGGGGTTTGAGGAACTAATGTGATTGAAAGAGACTAAGATAAAAATGGGAAAGGACATCTTAGATCTATAATAGAAAATACATTTCATTTTATAATTTGATGAATTTGATTGATTGGTAGTATCTGCTTCAAGAGCTGTGTGGGAAATGATCCCACGGCCAAGTCCTAGCTCAGCAGGAAAGAGTGTGTTGATTGATTAGTGATGTCTGTCCTAGGTAAGGGAAGGGGAGGGAGAGTGGCGAGGCTGAGAAATTGCTGTCCCACTTTTGTATGTGGAACAGGATGAGGAAAGACGCAGAGGTGGAACTGTGCAGAGTGTTTTGGTACAGCCGGAGTTCATAGAGGGAGATCACGAGAGAGATTTGGAGGGACAGGCTGGAAGGGCCTTGAATGCCAGGCTGAGGGCTTTGAACCTCAATCTGTCGGTAACGAGATGCCACGCAGGCACCTGCCTACTGGGTTGCCTTCCGGTCAGCTCCACTGACAAGGTCTTAAGAATGAAAGAAAGCTACCCAAAGTCCTCGCTCTTCATTCCTATAAAGAGAGTACTATTTCATCTGTTAAAGTTAAAACTGGAGGAATCATCATGCTCGGGCTTTTATGAGGCTGATTCCAATGATGAAAAAAATCCTATGAAACTGAACTCAGAGATAACTGTTTGAAAAGCTGACTCCAAGGGTTCCCATTAATGAGCTCCTGTAAAACCCTTTTAGATAGAGCATTCTTTCTGATGCCCTTCATGCTAAAAAAAAAAAAAAAAAAAGCCTCAAGGAAAAGGGGCAGAATGGAGTGGATGGAGTGGGAGACCATCCTGGGCCTCAGGTTCCAGCTGACCTCTGGATGAGGACACGGCTCTGCCTGCTGATCTGGTGTTTCCAGTCAGCCCCCAACTCCCCCGACAGGCTGGCTCCTTAGGCTGTTTCCTTTCTATCCTGGCAATGATACCTCATTGATTTATTGGTTTGAGATTTTCCAAATGACATCATACTCCATTTTTTTTTAATTCTTTCCCTTTGCTCACCTCCCTCCTTTTAAATTCCCATTTGTCCCACTTCTACTTCCCTGTCCTTTGGAATGGTAACAACACCTTCCAATTACTCCTCTGCAGTACGCATTAGCTGCCTGCTGACTCCCTCTCCCCGTCATCATTAATAAAGGTGACACTGCAGCTTGGCATGAGTGCAGGTCCTCCCCCACCTGCCCTCCCCACCCCTCTCTCAGAGCAGAAGTCTCCCCAGCCACAGAGCCCCTGCCTGTGACGCTTGCTTGCTGTACGCAGCTCCCACCCCAGTGTTCTAATCCACGCTCAATTAAAGAAGATCCAGTGACACAATAAAAATGCCATCCAGAGAGCTGGCCTGGTGGTGCCCAGATATCAGATCAACATACTACAACCCCATATCTACTAACTCTATCTGGAAAAAAGAAAGATGTCACAGATGTCTGGACTGATTTGTTCTTTAAAACCCCTGCTGACGGGATGCTTGGGTGGCTCAGTTGGTTAAGCAGCTGCCTTCGGCTCAGGTCATGATCCCAGCGTCCTGGGATCGAGTCCCATATCGGGCTCCTTGCTAGGCAGGGAACCTGCTTCTCCCTCTGTCTCTGCCTATTTGTGATCTCTCGATCTCTCTCTCTCTCTCTCTGACAAATAAATAAATAAAAATTAAAAACAAAACAGCAACAACAACAAAAAAAACCCTGCTGACTCTTTCACCCTGGCAGGCCTGGAGAATTCCTAGCAAAAGTCTAATCAGAGTTAAAGCTTAGAATTAGAGAGACGATGGGGTGGGTGATCCTTGGGAGCCCTTGGAGAAGCCATGGACCGGAGAGGTTTGGTGGTTTCCCAATGGTCACACAGCTGCCGAAAGCGCCAGGGCTGCTAGAACAGCGCTAGCTGTTCTGACTGCAGTGTTAAATCCAATATACCATTCTTTCCTGCCTCCAAATGCTGGCCCTGACCTCCAAGTTCCCTACAAACAAGGTGATGATCCTTTTCCTATCTCCACCAAGGGGGTGTCCTGATACCTAGAATAAATGGACCTCAATTAATGCCTAAGGCTGTTGCTTGAGAAGTACATGCTCTATCTTCCTCACCACGTAGGTTTCCGGATTTGGGGAAGAACAAGCCATTGAACACAAATTTAATCTTTCAAAAAAATTGAATGGGTATCTCTATCACCACCGTTCATCCTTGCTTTGATCGATTACGTGCTGTGCCCAGCATCCAAATCAGCATCAAACTGAAAAACCAAACGATTGATCACTGAAGTCACTCTGCGAAATGAAAATTGTCTGAATGTGCCTCAGGGCAGGAGCAGGGTGGGATGTGGGAGGTTTTGCTTATGACGCTTTTCTCTGAGATCTCAAACCGACAGTCTGTGGCACTCACAGGGTACACAGGAATGGTTTGTTGGGCCGGCCTGGTGTTTTTAAAACATGTGACTTCTGTGCCAATAAGACTCAAAGAAAAAATAAAATAAATAACAATAAAAAGGAAAACATTTGACTCTTGGGTCAACATTTAAAAAACGAATTGTTGGAAGACTCAGAGATACCATTCTGCATCCCCACATGGCAGCACTGGGGGCCACCTCCTGACGTGAACAGGGTCCGTGAGGGGTGGATGTGCACTTGACTGATATCCCAGGCCTGGCCTCATTCCAGGGTGACCTACACTTCCTGGTTTGCTGGGGACTTGTCTGATTTTAGCACTTAAGTCCCATGTCCCAGGAAACTGCTCTTACCAGGACAGTTGGTCACTCCACCTCGTTTTTGTGTTTTGTTTTGTTTTGTTTTATGTCCTTGCCTGGTCCCTGTGGGCATGTACACATATGACCTCTTCCCCACCACTTCCTTTGAGCCCAAATGCCTCCCCAGAATGACATGCAAGGCTGCCCAGAAACTGAATCCTGCTTCTCCTCACCTCCCCAACCTACATGCCAAATTTATCTCCTCTCCCTTGGTGTCTGCACAAGTGAAGGATGCCTTCTTTTACACACCATGAAGTCCAATTCATTTTTCATGATCCATGCACGGGCCATTCCCTCCCTCAGGAAGCCTTCTCTGGTTCTATCTGATGCTCTTCTGCCCCATTCCATGGCAATATTTAGCATCTCAAAGTCTAAGAACATCTTGGGGGGAACACCTAACATTGACATTCAACTCTCCTTCTGCTTGTAACATGCAATCATAGTCATATGTCCTTGTGTCTGTGTTGTCCCAGAGGTACTCAAGGACAGAGACTTCCTATATCCTGTATTCTCAATACTTGACTCATGGAAAGTGCTTAGTAAAAGGTTTTTCAAATGAGGGAGAGAATGAATGAGACAACTCCCATCAAAGAGTTCGGGGGGGACTATCTTATTTGCTATGATTTTAAAGAAAAAAGGTCTTCTTGGGGCACCTGGATGGTGCAGTCGGTTGAGCATCTGACTCTTAATTTCAGCTCAGGTCATGATCTCAGGGTTGTAAGATCCAGTCCTAAGTTGGGCTCCATGCTCAGCATGGAGTCTAATTAAGACTCTCTCTCTTTCCCTCTCTCCCTCCCCCTACGCTCTCTCTCTCTCTCTCACAAATAAATAAATAAATATTTATAAAGAAATGAAAAGAAAAAAGGTCTTCTTAACTATCCCAGTGCCCACAGGGCCTCTGTTTCTTAGCTGATTGGCCTGAGTCATATTCCAAGCTAGAACAACCCATCTGTGACAGGGGTCAAGCTGTCATTCTTTTGGACATTTATGTTAAGATCATAAGATACAAAGTGATGACAGTTTTAGGGTCTTTCCTGATCAATAAAGAATTCCAGGAGTCCAGCTTCCTATTGGACATTTCCCCTGGGATAGCCCATAGGCAGCTCATCATAAAGATGCCAGCAACATCCCTCCCTCTAGAGCCTCTCTCCTTCTTCCCGTGTGCTGCTTCTCAGGACCACTCAGCTGAAGACAGTAGTCCAGCCATAGACCTTGATTCCGATCTCTCTCTCTCCTTTTCCTCTCTCTCCTCTCTCCTCCCGACTCCTGCTCCATTCCATAAATCACCAAGCCTCAGGGATTTAGTAATTTGTCTTGCGTGTGTTTATTCTCTGTGCCCACTCTCACTGCCCTAATTGAAGCGGCCATCACTGCCACCTGGTGCATTGCACCATCCTCCTAAGTGGACCCTGTCTCCAGCTCTGCCCCCTCTAATCTCCATACTGCAGTCAGAATATGGTTGTACTAAAATGGAAAGGAGACTCTCACTCCTACTTAAAATCTTCAGTGGATCCCACTGACTCTGAGGGTAAAAATCCAAACTTGGCAGCACAGGATGAAATTCCCTGCATGAGCTGGTCGGTTCCCAACTTCATTTCTTCTACTCTTCCTACCTCCTCCTTTAAACTACCACCAGGCCATGCAGAATTTGTCCCAATTCCCAACCAACTCACCTACCCAGATCATATTCCTCTCATCTCTGACTGCCTGTCCACGCTATGATCCTGGCCCCGGCACACGCACGCACACGCACATGCACATGCACACGCACATGCACAGTCACACACACCCCTTTAAACTATTTGCTCCAGGATGCCTTGTGGCGGGGGGGGGGGTGTTATATAGATTAGGTATTCACAAAGGTATTCACAAAGGGACAATGCCGTGCTCACAGAGTAAGTGTTCAATAGATAGTTAAGAGTGCAGGCATGTCACGTGGCTAATTTTTCAATGGTTATAAGGGAAAGATACACAGAAACAGCTAAGATTTGGGCTCTTCAACTCTGAGTCATGTCAAGCTCCCCTGCCCCCGCCAAAAAAAGATTGACTGTACGTATCTGCTGTCCTCAATGTGTTTAACATGCAGTGTCCAATGAAACTGACATTATGTCATGATTAAGATAATCAATGTTAATTGTACTGAATCAAGCCACTAATTTTGCTCCTACCATCATGGGATTATACATCTCATTTTGGAATTTTAAAGCCTTTATAACTTCACAGCATCATCTGTCACATGTTATCATCTCAAGAATGGCAGGGTGTTATTGTAAAGGAAAACTTCCCTGCCCTTGTGATGTCAGATCATGTTCCCTGGGACACCCCTCCTCACACCCTCACCCAGGTCTCTTTTAAGTCTCCGACGTTCTGGTTGGTGGCAGAGCATGAAGACGCTTTTCCAGGGAAGAGCCTATGTTTCTGGAATCCTTCTCTGGTACAGGACTCATGTGGGTTTTCACCTTCACAGCTGGCTAGATCAAGGAGGCACACGGAAAGTGGGAACTGAGAGGTCTGAATTCTATCTAGTCCTAACTTTGCCGTCAAGGGCTGGGTAATCCTGGGTGAGTGTTTTAACCTGAAGGGGTTCCAATTTCCACATCTGTAAATAATGAAGAGGCCTGTGTTTCCAACTTCTGAAAGGCTGTGTTAGGTACCTGAAATTAGAGAGACTGCAGAAGGAGGTTCCTTCCTCTGTTGTTCTTTGGATGAAGTTGGGCTGGGAAGTGGTGGTTCCCAAACTCCACTGCCCATTAGAATTCCCTGGTATCCCATTTTCCAGGCACCAGGATTTGTAATGTTCCCTGGGTGATTTCTCTTGCGCAGCAAACTTTAAGAACCTATGGTTTTAGGGAGTCAATATAGCTTAACAGAGGAAAATGAGGCAAGCCACCCAGCTTCCAGATGGGTCAGGTGTCATGAAGAAACTGCTCAGTCCCTACAGATTCACTTTTCTCACTTCTAAACCCACACGGTTTTTGCAATCCGTAAGTGTGGTCAGGCACAGACACCTAGTGCCCCGCTACCCCAAGCTTGGCGCTTTGACCAGCAAGAGTGGTGGCACCTGGGAATTTGTTAGGAATGAGAACTCTCAGGCCCCTAGCCAGACTAGATGAATCAGAATCCGATTCCCAGGTAGGTAGTTCTCAAACCCTGAAGTCTGAGAAGCATTTTTCTAAGACTCAGTGCTGTTCAATGAAAGATACCCTTTGAAACCTGCTCATCAATCTTTCCCTTCTGTCCACTAACCACTCATCAACGCCTGCACAGTGTGTGTGCGGATGGATGCGGCTGGGGCCCCAGCACAGTGACAGGCACAGAGCCGGGCTGCAACAGGTGTGTGGCCATGTGATGGATGGATTCAAAAGGGAATCGGTCCTGCCTCCGCTCTCAAGGAGCTCATGGTCCATGAGGAAAGTTAGGACATGAACTCCAATATCCAGAATGGAGTAACGGTTATGAATGAATGATGAAGGCTCCCCTTTATTTGTACACTTGCTACGTGGCAGGCACATGCTAAGCAATTTACCTACACTCTCTTTTTGAATTCCCATAACAACACTGAGGATAGATACTATTATCTTCTGCCTTTTACAATGAGGAAGCTTTAGCACAGAGAAGAAAAGTAGCTTGTCCAAAGCTACACTCCACGAGTATATGGAAGCCCCGACAAGATGTGAAGTCTGGGTAGCCTAGCCTGATCACTCTGCAGCATGCCACGGCTAGCGACAGTTTCTGGCTTAAATTTGACCACGGCCCTTTCAAGGGCAGCCCCAACTCCAAGTGCTGTGGAAGAGGCAGCAGGAGGCCCTGCAGGCAGACATGCTGCCAGGTTTCTATTCACCGCAGAAGAGCTGGCCAGAGGGCTGAGAGCTCCCGCAGCCTGCTTGTCTGACACAGCCCACCACATCTAGCTGTCCCTCTGCCTGGCCTCTCTCCTGCCAGTTGGACATTTTACTTGCAAATACGGTTGGCGGATGATGCCAGCCTTCTCAATGACAAGTCCAGGCGACAGAAAGAAAACGCGTTGTCTGCTCTTGGAAATAGGAGCAAAGCAACTTTCTGAATATCACATAATGAGCTGCAGGGACGAGGGGTTCCAAACCAGGGGTCCCGAGCTCTAAGCTCTGGGCTCAGGAGAAGCTGGGAACAAGGACAGGTCCATTGTCACTAGGAATAAAAAGGTATAAAGTAATTCCCCTGGGTCTTCTTCACCAAATAAAAGAGAGAGTTCCCCCAAAAATGTGCATCTAAATCATGTTTTGGTCAACATAATTTTATCATTCAATATGAGATGGTGCCTGGCACAGTAATTAATTGAAATATTTATTTGTGCTTCTACCTTCCCATAACTTCCCTTCCCTTCTTTCTCCCCTCTCCCTGCCATTTCCATAAAGGTAACCAGGAATTTTGTTCCCTCTCCTTGGAGGGGTGTTCTTGGTGTGAATCAGCAGCAACATTTTCACCTGGAACCTTTATGAAATGCACATTCTCGGGCCCCGCCCAGTTCTGCTGAATCAGAACCTTGGGAGCAGGCCCAGTGATCTGTTTCACAAGCTTTCTAAGGGGTTCTAATGGGCCCTAACATTCAGGAATCATTGCATTGGAGAGCTCTGGGGCAAAGCAGTTCTAGTGAGCAACTGAGGCTAGGAAGGAGTAAAGGGGATGCAAGATACAAGGAGGGAGAAGAAGGCAGAAATTGAGGGGGAAAGGGCAAAAAGAGACTCCCAGCACTAGAAGGTGGGTGGTGGGCTGAAGTTGTAGGTAGCAAAGATCAGTAACTCTTGCATGTCCGAGGGAACTGTGCCCCAGCAGTACTGAATCAGCAAAGCCTTCATCGTTAGCAACATGTGTGATCACATGATGGCTTAATCAAGGCAACCAGCCAGTGCCTGAGACCAGAGGGATCTCCAAGAATGCTCTCAGGAGTGTAGGACCCCAGGGACTTCTCTATGGCTCTGTGGGCGGGAAGAAGGAAGCTGAGATTGAGTCTATGAATGCCAACTCAGTTGGGCCAGGACTGCTCCCGATTAGATTTAGAGAAAGTCAGGGATTTTTCATCTTCTATCTCAGAACAGTTCATGGATATAAATTTATACACACTATCCCTGGACTACTCTCAAGAGGTACTTTTCAAGGAACATTCTTGGCCCTTTCCAAACTTTTTTTGGGCAAAAGCAACAGTGCCTTGTGAACACCAAACGCAGGGGTGGAGTGTTCATTTCCCAGTACAGATAGACGTTCCAGGGCCATCCAGTGGAAATCCAAGGACAGAGGAGGGGACCATAGAGCCAGGCTGAAGGCCCACTTCTGTTCTCCTCACTTCTAAGGAAGAGAAACATCAGTTTCTCCAGGATAAACCTGCCCAATGTCCCTTGGCTTCTTCACGGTGGGTAGATTTCCTCCAGACCCTCCTTTTAGCCATTTTTACCATCATTTTAACATCAATTCTCATACTCATGGGCTTATCCCAGCTGGAGCTGACCAGCTAACACCCTTCCACCTCCTCGACCATATCTGGCTGGGGGATGGTGGCAAAGCATGGCCCAGGCAGCGACAGGGGCTAAAGCTTTCTCTGTTCTGGGCAGTAAGAATTCTGCCTCACTCTGAGTCTGGCCTCCACTCCCTGTCTCCTCACTCTGACTTCTACCTTGATGCCCACCAGACACCATCTCAGTAGCCAGTGCTTTTTTTTTCTCCTTTCAATTCACAACCCTACTTCTTTCTCTCTCTCTAATGATTTTTAAAAATCATTTCCTCCCTTCTATAGCAATATTGTCTAATATGTCGTCTTCAGCCATAGGTGTTAAGTGCCCCGAAGTCAAGGATTACGCCCTACATACATTTTGCATGGTGCCCACTCTGGGGCCTGACACAAGTTAGGTTTTCAATACATGGTTACAAAATGACTGTGTAGACAACTGCTATGTATTTGGTAACTCCAGGTGAACATTTTACAGGTATCCTACACTCAAGATGCTCAGTTTCAATTCTTGATCTCCACCTCTTCACTGAATTTCAAATCTAAACCTCTTCCTCATAGAGGACGCCGCACCTCGGTCCACCTAGGTGCCTGCACAGAAAGCGTCAGGCATCTTTGATTTCCCAGTGACAGGTAACTGTTGACCAAGTCCTTTCCAATTCTGTGTACAAAATATGGCTGGACTTGCTCCATTTCTCTCTACCCTCATTCACTCTACCACCGTATATCCCCAGAACTAAAGCAAGAGCTTCCTAACTGGTCTCTAATTCCAATCTTGGTTCCTCCCCTCCAGGGAGAAACCAGAGTTGATTTAAAAAAAAAAAAAATTAAAAAAATGGAGTCGCATTACTTACAGCCATACTTAACCACAATAAAACCTAAAGCCTTGTCTTTGGTTCCATCTTCCACTACTCTGTCCAGACACACTGTATTTATTTCTCTATGTTGAAAAAGTTAGCTTGTTCTCCTAGGTTCCTCATTTTAGTCTTCCCATAAAAACTTCACTTTTTCCTTCTCAGCATGTGTCACAATTCTTAATCACATATTTATTTATGCATTGACAGGTTTAGTACGCATTTCCTTCTAGGTCCTTTCCTTTCTGAGCTCCTCAAGGGCAGGGACAATGTCTGCCTGGTTCACCAATGTCTTCCCAGTACTTAACACAATGCCTGAATATAAGAGGTACCTAATAAATAGTTCTTAAATAAACATATGTTTAAATTCTAAACATTATGCTCAGCGTGCTATGTTTATTTTTGCTCTGTTGTTAGAGTTGATTAGCTAGCAAAGGTGAGACAGTCCCCTGATATAAGGCAAGATTAAGAAATTCAATTTAATTGTGTTCAGTGAAGTTCAAGTCACTTCAATTATATTCAGTTCACTTTAATTTAATTCAACAAACCTTCAGAGATACCAGAAATCTGACAGCTTTTTTACTAGGGTGTGGAGAAATCTGTGATAAAAATTACCCATTTCCTGCCCTTAAGAGGCCCCCCATTTAATGCTCCTCATCTTATAACTTGTAGGACATATGACCAAACTTATCTATGCTCATGAAACTGCAAATAAACAACTGGTCGGCCTAACCTGGCTCTCACTGCCAGCACCTACCAATGTAAAGTACTGGGGTATCTCAGTTACAGAAGTTTAAACATTGTACAAGATCAGTGGAAGTGAATAATGAGATGATGACGAAGCATGTTGACTCCAATGACTCACCCTCCTTTACTGGTCCTCTCCGGTGACGGGAATTCTCCAATCCATATTTGAAAACCTATCCTAGGGTCTCATGTCCCTTTCCAATAGTTCTCCCTTTTATTCTGTTTCATCTTGAATATATGAGAGCTTAGCCTACTCACTTCCCGAAAAACATGAGTTGAATAAGAGTTTAAAACACAAGACACATTTTCAATGTCCTGCAATGAGTTATCTATTACAAGAAGCAGCAGTAGTGACTTTCAGGTACCACCGCGGAGAAGATGTAAATACCTGGGGGTCAGGTTCTGAGTTCTCCAGTAGCAAAGGCAGAAGAAAAAGGAAATACATCGATTTATACAGTTTTACCTTTCAGACCTGGAAAACAAGAACCGCTTTCTGCAGAAACTACATTATTTTCTCCTCTGTAACTGTACACTGGCAGGAATTTATCATGAGTCATTATAAAAGAACTTAGAGAAGCAGGGTAGGCCTTACCTTAATCAGTTTCACAAAGAAACAAATATAGTTCAAACTGACTGTTCTCATACCCAAGCAAATTCTCTGGGAGATTCAAAGCATGGGGTCCAACATTCTGCCTTCTGATGATCCTGCTTTCTACTGGTTTAATTTAATGTAACCCCATTTACTGTTATCTGGACCTCAAAAGAATCCAAGCAACTCTTTGCCCTTCTTCTGAGGATTAGCTTGGCTCTCTGGGATGCTTCTCTTTCCTCCTTTCCAGGGAAAATCACCTTCTCCATCCTGTCATTATATTTCACATTTTTCCCTCTGATTGCTCTAACTGGTCTCCACATGACTCTCCCTTGGTCTTCCTAGATCTATGATGAATTTTATGATGTGGACGGCACAGATAGGATAACATTTGTTAATAAAATACCTGACCAAGAATAAGAAACGTAAAGTTAGAGGACCTCAGAACTGGTAGGACTCTTTAAGGCCAACGCCCAACTCACACTTTGATGCCCTCTGCAGCCTCCCCAGGAAAAGATCCAATGACCGCAGCTTGAAGAACTCAAGACAGAAGGAACTGTCCACCTAATCAGGAATCCCCCTTTCCTATGGATAGAATTGTTTGAAAGTTCTTTCTCATGTGGGGATGTTCTTCTCGTAACAGCCAGACTTTCAACCGGTTCTGCTTCTGGAGCGTGATCTTCTGATTCCCCTAAAATATGCTGAGAAGTTTATGCTTCTCATACACACCCACTCCTGCTCCCTGGAATATTCTGCAAGACTACCTAGATTTTCATCCATTGCTTCTGCCCTGTCATAAACTTAATACTTTGGAAGTCCGTAATCTGACGTATTTGATCTCGATTCTGAGAAGCTGTGCTGTTCCTTCCCAAACCAACCATGAGCTGGTCATACTGACAAAGCGCAATCATTTGAGGGACACAAAGCATACTGTATATATATTTTTTCCTACTGTCTTAAGTATTTTTGGCAAAAAAGAGAAGCATGAAAAGGTGAGAACACTTTACCCTGCGTCAATTACGAAGGTGCCTGGGTGCTTGGTAAATGACAGCCACTTCTGCGTGATCGGCCTTTCTACGGCTGGGCATTGCTGGCACCCCAGCTTTTTTCCTGGCCTTAGTACCTATTTAACAATCTTTAAGAGAACTCTGTGCCTAACACTGAATCTTAAAATGTGAAACATTGTTCTTATAAAATGAATATTTAAACCACATGCTGCAAATTCATACCCCTAAAAGGGAAAAAAAAAATTCCCCTTTGTCCTCTCTTTTACTAATAAGAAGGAGTGCGGGCGCTGAAGGGAACAGCCCCACTGTATGGGCATAGAGAGCTATAAATTAAATGTGCACACCAGGATTTCAATGAGAACATTCTAAACCATCAGCACTATTATTGGAAACATGGGGTTTTCAGACGTTCTGTTTGCCCTGCTCTTATTCACCCACCTCTGGGGCTTTTTCTTTGCCCCTAGAAATCCAAACGTCGATGGGGAAGGAAAACGAAGATGGTATTTAATAGTCTCAGCAGCTTGTCATTAACAGTAGCGCCATCAAGGTGCAAATGTGGCAGGTTCCTTTTCCTGCAAAGCAAGGCTTCGAGAGCATCTGCGTGCTCCTTTAGTCAGGATGCCTTCCCCACCAGGAGGGCAGATAATCAAGTTGACAAAACACCCTGCTTTGTTCATCTATGTGGGTGTGTGGACATCGAATTTCCCACATGCACATCTATCCATTCTGTTCAGGGTGGATATATCCACCAGATGAATTTTAAATGTGCCTGGGCTGCTCTAATTTTCCAGAGCACAGCACATCAGGGTCTCAGTGGAGGTTGGCTGGCAGGGCCTCTCCGAGCACTGTGCTTGCCCAGGGTAGACTTTGCAGTAGAAACCTCCCCTTCTGCTGCTGAGCTCAGTGTGTCTCTGTAAGCAGGCTTGTTTAAGGCAATCATAAATGCCCACCAGCAGGGGTAGTTAAGAGGGTTAGAAGGAACCATGGCACTAACTGGAACACGACCAATCCTAGAGCTAACAGGGCTGTAAACAGATCAAGAAGCTGGGAAGATCAAAGCTCTTCACCCCACCAAACCAGGACAGCCCGAGAGTCTGGAAAAGCCAGAAGGAGTCCTGTGTATTCCTGAGCCTTCCCAGCGCATTGCCTCTATTGTTCCAGGAGTGGGAAGGAAATCCCCATGCTTTCATTCACTGTTCAGCAGTGGAAAGAATCCCAGCTCCCTCTGTGACCTTGGGTAGGCCCCTGATAACTTCTGAGCCTCAGTTTTCTCATCTGCTCAGTGGGGACAGTTATACTTATCCTCACAGGCTTGTGAAAGGACAAAGTAAGCGTTAGCATTACACTAAAATAATAGTAATAGCTAACATTGGCCAAGTCCTTATATGCCAGACAATGTGTTAAGTGCTCTTTGTCTCTGGTCTCATTTAATCCTCATAATAATCCCATGAGGTAAAAAATCTTATTATTCCCGCCCAGGCTAGACGTAGAAACTTGGGCTCAGAGCAGTTAAGTGACTGACTAAAGGTCACACAGCCAACTAGGACTGATGGTGCCCATTTTTACTCATTCATTTATTCACCACTATTTATTGAGTTCTTGCTACACACCAGACACTGAGAAGCAAAACCCCACACAGTCCCCACCCTCCTGCTCTTACAGTCTCATTACTAGAATGCACCAAGGACAGAGCAAATGGAGATGGAACAGAATCCCAAATTCTGCTCAACTGCCAGGGGGATCCCAACCCGAACCCTCCAGTACAAGCATTCCCTGGTGCTGCTGATTGAGACGTGCTTAGGGAGACAGTGCTGGTTCTACAGATCACCCAGGAACAGAAACCAGCCATACGGGCCAAGGCAGAAAAGTCTTGTGAGTTGCCTTATGTGTGAAGCATTCCCAGACTTACAGGTCTGAAAGAAATCTTGGGAATGAACTGAATCCATTTCTCTACCTCTGAAAAAGACTGCATTTGCACTCTTCTTTGCCAGAGAGATTCAGTCAAGGAAACTCACTTTAAAAACCTGTTTAAACAAAGTCTGTATTTACAAACAGGTGAATTTAAGGGCATTCCAGCATCTTTAAATAGTGAGCACTCCTGGTGCATTTTAAGTGGGGTCGATTCAATGCATTTTCTTAGCACACAGCTTTTCAGGAATGCAAAATGTACCTGTGTCCAGCATTTTAGGCTTTTAAAAGAGAGAGGATGCTTTTCTCCTTGTTTGGTTACATGCTTATACCTCTTAAAGCATTTGTCTAGAAGTCCTTCCTTAATTCTAACCCGGATCCTATCTGAGATCCCAGAGGTAACTTCTACGCTCTTTGAGTTCTAATGCAACTCAAGAGAGAGTGACCTGAAGGAAGTAGGTAGATCCGAGGTGCCTCATAGCCTTGTGTTGAGGACTCCTGTGAGAACTGGGGCAATCTCTTGGCTTAATAACATCACTTGTGGTTGAACCCTTTCTCTAATTCTGCTCTAGCTATTCTCACACATGTGGTCCATCTCTGAGAAGCCCTTTCTTGGAGACACTTAGAGCAGCATCTGTAATTTTTGCCATGTAGCATAGCACCTGTTCAACCAGGATGGATTGTAGAGGTCATCATCAAGTCCTGCCTTTGTAGGACAGAGGAGGAAGCTGAGCCTCTGGGAACTAAAGTGACTTGACCAAAAACGTGCAGCAAATTTGTGCCCAAACTGGGAAGACCATCAGACTCCAGATTTTCATGGAGTGCCTTGTCCTTTGCAGATCTGAGTCTCCTCACCCTCACCTAACTCTTTGCTTCTCCAAGCTCCAGAGCCATGTCTTATTCTTTCTTAGGGCCCCCACAGCCCAGGTGGAGGCACATTAGTTGTCCAAAGTACATCTGCCTTGCTTGGACTTGACCGGGTCCAGGCAAGAGCACCTTGGCCATGACACATGAGAAGGAACTGAATCTATGAAGCCTTTGCACAGTGGCTGTTTGTAAATAGACTTTGTTTAACCACTGAAGAAGAATACAAAGGAAGCCTCCCTCCCTTCCTTTTTTACACACCTTTGAATACGCTTAGTTATGTGTTAGAGCCCAGAACCCTTCTAAAGGAAAGAAAGACACATCACTCTCTGAGCATGCCCTGGCACTGCCCAAATGACCATTTGTACCTGGTGGTCCTGGGCAGGGGGATTTCCCCTTCCTTTCCTGCAGGACCACTTTGAGCCTTAAGTAGATAGAAAAGCCTGGTCTTCTCACCTCCCCTGGAATGACCATACAGCTCTCCAGCTTTCCATCATTTCTGAATCTCTATAAGGGACTGTCTGCAATTGATTTCTAATGCCCCTGCTAAGTTCTAACAACTGGTGAAAATTCCTACTTGTATTTCATGGACACTTCCCTGGCTGATGGTTCAAGTCACTATTGATTTAGTCATTGGGCTGCACAGATGTGCATCTGAGCCTTTCCAGGCATCAGCAAACTTGACCACTCATGTAATCACTCCCCTTGACTTTGGAAGCCACCCCCTTGAAGATGTGTAAAAAAACAAGTTTAGAAGGTCCATAACTTTGCATTTGGGGAATCAACTATCTTTTGGGCAAGTCACTCGCTTCCTTGGACCTCAGTTTCCCCATTCATGAAATGGGAGAACAGGAATAGATGAACCCATAGGTCCCTTCTGAGGCTAAGTCCCACCTGACTGCTGAGCCATAGCTGTAGGCAGGGAGGTTAGAAAGATCTTTCTGGCCA
This sequence comes from Mustela nigripes, assembly GCF_022355385.1. Lineage (NCBI taxonomy): Eukaryota > Metazoa > Chordata > Mammalia > Carnivora > Mustelidae > Mustela > Mustela nigripes. Next base: position 59,068,741 of record NC_081568.1, on the reverse strand, counting down.
CTAGTTGACAACTTGTCATAATTACCTTGACTGAGGCCTGAAAAAAAATTTTTTTTTTGGCTTCAAAATGTAAAAGGAAAATTGCAAAATCAAAATGAGCAAATGTTTAATTAAATGCCTCCATAATGCAACATTACATAAATACCATTAATTGGTAAGTTGGATATTCATTAAAAATTTTCATTATATTTAAAAGCAACTTGTTCCTTAGGACTCTTCACTTTGAGAGAATTTCTAAATATGCCTGGTGAGTGCTGAGGGCTTATAGCCATGAGTTACTCAACAGCCCAAATCATTAAAAAACAAACAAAAACAAAACCCTTTTAAATATTTTACCTCAAAAAATATTCATGTATTATAGAGGGCACGGATTGCATGGAGCACTGGGTGTGATAAAAAAATAATGAATACTGTTATGCTGAAAATAAATAAAAAATAAATAAAAAAAGAAAAAAATATTAATGTGGAATGTGGGTAACTTTCACTGTTTGAGAAGATGTGAAGTAAAATCTCCCAAAATAAGAATGGCTAGAGCCTTTGAAAATCTTAAAAGTACGCTAGGACCAGAATGTATAATACCAAGAACTAATATTTATTAAGTACTTGCTCTTTGCCAACCTCTGTTTCTGAACCTTTTGCATGTATTAGCTCATCGAATCCTTGAGACCATCTCTGAGTTAGGAACTATTCCCATGACATAGGCAAGGAAACTGACACGGGGTAAGTAACCTTTCCAAGGACACTGGGTAGTTACCAGCACAGCTCCGGTGGGAAACCAACTGGGTCAGACCCACGCCCGTGCCCAGAGGCACTCAATACCACAAGATGCCTGGTGACCCTGGGTGTTTCCAGAGGAGAGAACAAACGCTGGCACAGCTTTACAAATTAGGAGTGCAATTTACGTGGCATCAAAAGCCTCCACCCCTTGCTCAGCCCTGCTGCTGCTGTCTCCCCTGTGGTGTTCTTCTGCCCTCCATATCTCCTCTCTAGCTCACTCTCAGCCTTACCTGCATGGTAGCAGTGATGCAAAAAATACTGTTTTTTAAAAAAGAGCTGATAGCCATTGACAGTTCCATCAGGATTTTACACAGTACTTAAGCTCATTGAATCTGCATAACAAACCTCATCCTATACACAAGGGATTTGGAGTTTAGAGACTTGAAATAATTTGCGCAGGATTGCATAGCTCTTAGAGGCAGTGGAAGCTAGGACTTATACTCTGGCCTTATTCTAAAACCCAAACTCCCTTTTGTAATAGGAATATACGTGTATTGTTCAAGTAATCCATTAATAAGAATCATGAATAAAAAGTGAATCTCTCCCTTTCCCACAATCAACCTACTCCTCTCTCTCTCTGACCCTCTCTCCCTATGTGTCCACCGTTAATAGTTTGGTGGGCATCCTTCCAGACTTTGCTATATATTTAAAATTCCATTTAGATATCTATCCAACTGCCCATTCCTTCCTTATCTATTCTGGCTTCACTCTCTACATGTGACAATTCCCAGGATGGAAAAGGTGATGACAGTGCCTTACGAGGCATGTCAAAATTCCAAGGGCAAGGCTGACCAGAGCCTTGATATGTATCCAAGGGATGAGGAAAAGCTTTCCACTCCTTTGCAAAACTTCTTTGGCTAGCACAGCAGTTTTGTCTACTCCTGCATGGTCTCATGTGCTGAAATGGCATACTACCTTCTCAGCCTGGGAGGTCTCAGGGCTTGGCTGGCTGAGATGCCACCTGTGGGGGAACTTCGAGAAGAACAGGGCACCCGCATTAGACTCATGGTACAAATCTGAGTCACTGTTGTTTCTCCATCCCTTGCTTAGAGGGGAGTCATAGTCGGAAGTCTGCAGAAGAGAGGCCCCGGGCACAGATGGAATTACGTAGGGACGTTGATTCCTGCATAGACAGCGCCAGCAGGGCATTAAGCACACAGTAGATGCCCATGAAGCTGTCAAATGAAGAAGTTAGTTGAGTAGGAACAGGGTCTCTTCCCAGTGTTGCATGCAGAAAAGCTCTGCTACAGCAAATTTTTTATTTGAAAAAATGAGAGATTTTAGTCCTCTGGTGGATTTTTTTTTTTTTATTTTCATAGTGATAGTTTAGGAGCAAAGAAAAGCTTCTATCTCTCTGAAATAGTAGGAGAAACCCATGGGGTTTGCGTAACTTAAACTATAAGGTTCTCTTTCACATGTTGCAAGAATAGGAATATTTAACAATGACACCAACAATGTCATCTGTGCAAAATAAGTGACTTCCTGGCTGAGAGATGGCCAAGATAACATTGTACCGAAGAGTGGGAAGTCTGAGGGTTTGGGGCTCTGGTGCTGGTGCAGCCTTCTTGGCTGTGTGATCTTGGGCAAGATACTTAACTTTTCAGTTTCTTAGTTTCATCATCTGTAAAATAGTTATAGTGATAGCCTGTGCCTCGTTCAGTGTGTAGAAGAGCACAGCACTTGGTGTATGTACACCTGTGCATGTGTGTGTGTGTATGTGTGTGTGTGTGTGTGTGTGTGATTGCCTGGACCTTTATCATCATGCTATTCCTAATAGCCAAGGACTTGATTTCTATTGACAACTATCTGTTGAGTGACTGATGAATGCACTGTATTGTACAGGCTGAGATGTTTTGGTAGATGTGACACTTGAGCCATCTCTTGAGTCCCCAGTGTGGAGCTGGTGGCCCATAGCAGCCTTTCTAGTTGATTAGCCAAATGTTCCTAATTCAGAAGTCTAAGTGAGGGAGGGGAAAAGAGCTCTAAATTTTTATCCATGAGATCTGAATTCAAGTCCCAAGTCTGCCATTTGACATCTTATGTGGAAGCATTAAGAATTCCTCTATGAATGGGGCCACATAATGCAGCTTTGGAAGGAATGGCCATTGAACGAACAAAAGACTCAAAGAATGTGAGCCAGAAGGGCCTATAATACTGTCCAGGCTAATGTTGGTAAGACCCAAAGTCCTTCCATTGTTTATAAAGAAATGAGCATAATAAACATTCCTCTTTTCTCTTATTTCTACTCTCTCCCTGCAAGAGTCATGATAAGTGAGAGCAGAGAGCGAGACAAGAGGGAATGGTGGGGACTGTGTTCATCTAAAGCAGACACCTGTCACTGGCTTTCACCAATCATCACCAATCATCACCATATCAGGCAGGCCTATTCAAGCCGGTTAGTCTGAATTCTTAGCAGCTAGAAAACCTGATGATCATAAGAAACCTCCCAAATTTTATATATTCCCATCTAACTCAGAATTCACTTTATAACCATGAGGGACAATCAAAACACTGTGGTCTGTCACCCTGTGGGCTGACAGTGTTTGACCTCCAGTCCAATAGGCTCAGCCTACAAAGCAGGACCCTGAAGCCCAGATCACGCAAGGAGTCTGCCTATGCTGGTGGTTAGTCAAAAAGAGGCCAGGATGGGATCTGATCCTAATACTCCAGCAGTCATAAGAGATCAAATAATGCTATGACAGAATGTCACTGTTATAGGGAATAATGACAAAGTGCCCAGAAAAACACCACACCAGACAAAATAGTTCATAGGTGAAAAGAGCACATCTGAGGCTTGCTGTCATATGGAAAAGCCACCGTGAAAAAAATCCAGGTGCAAGAACCAACACCGAAATAGGAACACGTAACCTTCAGTGAACGATTCCTCTGCTGCAAGAGAGCTATGTGTCGTGAGCCCCCAAACTCAAGCCTCTCAATACTGGTCACAGAGCCATCTCCGCTCCAGTTTGTCCAAAGTTGTCCTCTGAAAGCTTCTGTTGTTTGAAAGTCTGAAAAGGCCGTTGTGCTGAGATAATACTAATATTTATTGAGCTCTTAGTGCACGCTAGACATTGCCTAAGCTCCTTGCCTATGTCAGTGCACTTAATCCTAAAAGCCTTATGAGGAAAGCTTACTTGTTCCCTGATGAGGAAATTGAGCCCAGAAAGGTGAATAACATCCCCCAAAGGCTCTGAGCTAGACAATAGCAGCTGTGGGGTTGGAATCCAGACTGGCTGGCTCCAGAAGCCAAGCTGTCAGCTACCGCCTGCTGCATTTTGTGAGGCCACAACACACAGAAGGCCAGAAGGGCGCCACCCCCAAGACCGATCTGGTTGGCTGGAGCCTGAGCACTCTTTAGCCTGGAAGGCACCAGACCTGCCGGTGAGCAGTACTGGTGGTCTCTGAAAGGACAGACCCTCCTCCCCTGTGACTTTCATTTCCCCTGGTGAATGTGCAATTCTGTTAGAGGACAATCAAAACAAGTATTCAGTCTAAGAGGAAATCGAAAAAGAAGGCTTACTTGCTAACTGATAGGAAGACGTATGTGTGTTCCAGAGTCCATCTGCATTCCTCATTTCAAAAATGAGACCTTTGGCTTTTTTTGTTTTTTTTTTTTTTTTAATCCAGAAGTCTTAAATGACAGGGTGATACCCTGCTCCACCAGCTCCTTTAATTAAATGAACTCTGAAAAGTTACACCTCTGTGTACACCCAGAATCTCTCCTCTCCTCCCTTTTGATCTCTGTAATTTATTTTAAAGATCACGTGGAACATGTTATTTGCTTTGGGGGCCATGGCCCAAAGAAGTGAAATTCTAACCTGATCATAGCATGCCATTCCCTGTCACCCTCATCATTAAAAAGCCACCACACACCCCCACCTCCCACCCCCACAACCCGCTCCCAGTGCTACCATCTCTGAGTCAAGAGCACATGCCGTTCGGGGTTTCAGGCTCCAACCACCTTTCCAAGTTAGTTTCCACTTTTCCTTGACTGATTCTCCTGCTTTTCTACTGAACTGGGCTCCTGGCCGCTCTCTCTTTCAAGGTCATTTAAGAAGCCATCCCCTCATGCAGCACGATGACGATGGAATGAATTCTCTCCTTTGGGGGGTCTCCATGAGAGTGCCCAGGCACCTGTGTCTAGAATTCCGCCCCCACTGGAATCTGCCTTGTCTCAATCTCCCTCTTGAGAAGTTAGAAGGAACAGGAGGGCAAGAATTGTATCTTCCGTGATTCTCTGTCACATTTTACACATAGTAGGCATTCAGCAAATGTGTCTAAGATTGAATTAATCATCCGGGGAGCTGAAGCATGAATGGAACAGTCTTGGGCTTTTGTGTTTACATTCAAAACCATGCCCCGGGAGCTCTACCACAGAGCTATCCACCTTTAACCGCATGCTCTGATTTTCACTGAATAACAATCCTCTCTGTTAGAAAACACAGTGGTTTTGAAGTAGGAGGGGCACTCAGTGGCTTCTTCTTGACACTTCTGGGACTGGATGAACGGAAACACAGTATGGGGATATTCTTTTAATTTGGTGACTTAACAAACCCTTGTCATGCCTGCCTTATGCTGAACGGTGCTTTTGGTACATGGACGACATGGGAGACTAACCCGGTGCTGGTCCTTGGGGAGCTCCTGGTCAGCACAGGAAACACAGAAACTGCCCCAAGGGTCTGGCCCTGGAGGGATGATGGACAAAATCATCTGTGGAAGGAAGGAATAAGGCAGGAGAGAAAGGAGAGACCTGGAATAATACATAAATATATGTATCTATTTGTGCGTGTGTGTGTGTGTGTGTGCGTGTGTGTGTGTGTGTGTGTGTGTGTGTGTAAGCAGATAGATAGATGCAGATCAAGGATGTAAGTATGAAAATATATTCAGATCATGGAGGGGTAGGTATGAAAACATACAGAAAGGTGAAAATAATCATTCTCTCCTCACCACCCTGTCTCTCTCTAACATTATCCTATTTTATTATCTTCTTTATATATAGCACTTATCACAATCTGAAAGTAATTTATGTGCATGTTTATTTGTTTACCCTTTATTTAAAAAAAAAAAAGCCACATTCTGAATTCCTCTATCAAAACACAAGCCCCACACGACTGGGAACCTTATCTCTACTATTATTCACATTTTCCCCAGAGCCCAGGCCATAATAGACAAATGACTCTCTGTTCGGTGAATGAATAAAAGAAGCTGTCAGATGGAATTTTCACACCTCGAGTTTGAACCAGAAAATAAGTCAGGTGTGCTATCCAGTGGGGGTCTGGCTCCTCTCTTGGTGCCTTACAGGAGGAACTCTCTGGGTCTCCCAAAACTGAGGTCAGCCCCAGGAGGAGAGATCTGCGGGGGACAGAAATGGCCCTTTCCCACCCTGCTTCTAGCAATTCAACAACCACCCCCTGTCCCCTGGGGCACAGCTTTTCAGAATGCTGCGTGGTGTGGCATTTATTTTTTATTTATGGAATGCCTGTGTGCTCATGCCAACCTAGCAGGCACTGTGACACAGAAGGGTCCATTCCTGTCCCTCTCTTCCAGGGAAGACAATGCACGCTGCTGGTCATTCCCTCCCCCCAGAACAGATGTTATTGTTAAGGCTTTATCATCGTTGGAAATCTTCATCTCCACTTTTAGAGGGGGGAAATGAGAAACAGTAAAACAAAAAGGAGACTATTTAATGTGGAGGGTTGGATAAGCCCAGGTTCCAGGGCAGGCAGACCTGAATCCTAATCAGGACAATCATGAATTAGTTGAGTGGTCCTGGGCATGATGCATCACCTCCCTGAGCCCTGCTTTGCCGTCTGTAAAAAGGGGCTAATGAAGTCTGCCTTGGAGGGTTGCGGTGAGGGTAATGGATGAGGAGATAGTGTGTGGCCCAGTGCTTGGCTCTCAGCCTGGGCACCATCAATGAATGCCAGTTCCTTCCTTGTTCCCCTTGGAAAAGGCTCCATCCTATTCCAAGATACACATCCTCCTTCTAGTCTTGGCTCAGTTCATTAATTCAAGTGGGTTCACAGTGACTGTGTTGTGTAATGTGCCAGTTAGAAGTGTGGGGTTTGCTATCAGACTGCCCAGTTTAACAGCATGGCTCTCTCAACTCATTTGGTGTGCGACCCGGGAAGCGTGGGTAATCTCTGGGACTTCCGGTTCTGCAGTTCTACATGGGGACAATCCCAGGAACCCCAGTGGAGCTATGTGAGAAGGAAGTGGACGTTGCATATAAGATGTTAGAACTGTGCCAGGAACATTATGCTGTTCCAGTTTTAGTGTGCTCAGCGTTCTACAGCTGTCCACTCTGGCCTTCGTCCTTGGCCCTGCAGCATGGCTGAACTCCTTCCTGACTCAGGGCCTTTGCCTATGCTCTTCCCTCTCCCTGGAGAACTGGTCTCCCAGATCTCTGCATAGCTGGCTCCATCTCCCTGTATAGGTCCCGGCCCAAAGACCCTCTCCATAGTGAGGTCTAGGCTGCCCACTCCATCTCTATTAACTTCTCTCAAAACGGATTTTGTCTAGGACAAACTCTCCTTGTGTGTTTTCATGATCACAAGAAATTACTTTCCCTATTTGGTTTGCTCATTGATTGTCTCTCCCCACCCCATTAGAATGGACCTCCATGGGGCGCCTGGGTGGCTCAGTGGATTAGGCCTCTGCCTTTGGCTCAGGTCATGATCTCAGGGTCCTGGGATTGAGCCCCGCATCGGGCTCCATGCTCTCTGGGGAGCCTGCTTCCTCCTCTCTCTCTGTCTGCCTCTCTGCCTACTTGAGATCTCAGTCTGCCAAATATATAAATAAAATCTTAAAAAAAAAAAAAAGAATGGACCTCCATGAGAGAAGAAACCAGCCTGTTTCTGAAGTAGTGCCTGATATATAGCAAGTCCTCAGTAGATTTGTGGGATGGAGTGAATGGATGCATGAACTAATGCGTGAATGAATTTCCATGCCCCCCTGTTGAGAGAGTGAGCTGGGATGCCTGGCTATTTGTAGTGCTTTGCTGGACCTCTGCTCACCTGAGGCCCAACACAGGAGCAGTGCTATAAGCCAATTTCTAAAACTCTCCTGCACTTTCCTCCAAATATGAAAACCAGCTAATGATATACTTAATAAAGATAAGGATAAAGGTGCTAAAGATAGCTCCTGGGAGAGACCTCTGGGACTTCCTGTCACTAATCCCCCTCGATCACCCAGCTAGAGAAGCTAACACATCTCATCCCTCAGATTCCTGCCTCCTGAAGCACCAGGCTAGGCGGGAACACTACTCCCCTCACTGCTGCCTTCCAGAATGATCCTAGGAGCTGGAGGCCTCCTCTTCTCTTCAAGAGACCTGAAGCTTGGGTCTCTTTCTCCCTCAGGGGCAGAAACACTGCTAAATTTCACCTTCCTCACAATTATTGCTGCTACCTATGGAATAATCTGGGCCTCATGTGTAAACTCGGCTTTGGCTCTGAAGAGCCTCAATCAGCTGATGGTTTGTGAAAGGAACATGGGCATCAGGGGAGGGAGGCCATGGGCTGTTGAGCCAAGACTGGAGCCTGACTAGCCTTGCCCATGTGTCTTCCTGGAGCCAGCAATATGGGGAATAGTCATCTTTCTGGAAAAGAACCACATCGATATTCTGGGTGACTCTTATGCATGTAGGGACAAGTCTTGGAGCTCAAAGCCAGGAAAAAACAATCAGGCCACACAAAGGATCAAGGCCTTAGAAAAATCAAAATAATAAGCAAAAACCAGCGGTACTGGAGAAAAACCTTGGGGCTCATACTTCCAGAGGGAATAAGTACTCTGCAGGCTGCAAGAACGAGTGACTTTTAAGTGGAAGGGGCACACCCACGGTCCTTTCTATTCCTCAGTGGACACATAAGGAGGCTGCGCAAACCTGCTGACACAGGCCAGCCAGTCATTTGCTGAGGGCCCTGGGCGACCCACTTCACTTTTCTGAGCTGCCATGTTCTTTCACCTTTGAAATGGTGACAATAATATCTCCCTAACTTGAAAAGAACTCTTAGTAAAATCAAATGAGACATGACACACAAAATGCCTAGCGCCATCTGGAACAACAGAACAGCAGCTCAATTAATGGCACTGTTTCATTTTCACTGCCGTTTGGGTTATTCCCGCTAATTTTTCATTCTGAGACCCAGAGTTCAAATGTACTCTATTCTACCCTCCTGATCTTTCTGCACAAAATGATATGTCTCCTCTCATTGGAGGATGGAAGGAAACTACCTTCTCTCATTAGGCACCTGCTAAGCCATTGACCCATCGTGTGGATGATAACACAGTGACTTTCCCAAAACCACACAGCTAGTAAGTGGCAGAACCAGGGCTGTTTGGTTTTAAAGCCATGGTTTTGAACCATGCCAAAGGGCTCTTCCTGGGTCAGAAGAAAGAGAAGGGAGCTACCCCCTGTTCCCGAATCTCAGAATGGAGGGTCTCCATGAACGTGAATGCTCTTTTGTCCTACTCGTGTCAAGAAGAAATTCTAAGTGGTAATAAAGATCTAAATCCTCCTAGAGTTATTTGCCAGCCATTCTCAGGGGAGACAGACCCCAGAGAGGAGGTCTGAAAGGAAAAAATTACAGAACACTGGCAGATGGAGAGAGGGCAATGAGACGAGACAGCTGGGAAGTGAAATGTTCCGAGTGAACGGAGCCCACCGGCCTGCCTGGGGAGGGAGGCTTCTTCCTACCGAGATCGCGCAGCTTCTGCACCAACACAGCCAATACTGCAAGGTGTTCTTAAGGCTGCTCAGAAGGGGCAAGGGTGCTAGTGTTGACAATAGCCACCAAGTGCTTTTTATAAACCAGTTTGCTCATTTAATCCTCCCAGGCATTGCAATGTGGCTATCATTGTCCCTGTCTTGCAGATAAGGAGACCGAGGCTAAGGCTGGCAAAAATGCTCTCCCAAGGTCACTTGGGTCTAGCACTTTGTAAGGGCTAGAGTGGGGATTCCACAGAGGGACGGGGGGTTCCAAAGCCTGGCTAGTTCTCACTACACATGCTTGTTTGCTTTCGCTTTCTCCAAACCTCCATATGCCCGTTAGCCCTACTCGTATGGTCATTGCCTGCTGCTTGTAACTGGGGCAGGACAAGCCTACCACTGCCATGCTCTATTTCTGATAATCCTTCTTGCTCAGCAAAACGTGGCCTGTCTGCCTTGAAGGGCCAGTCTGCTTTGCTCTAAGATGCTGGCCACATCACCGCCCTAACCTTTCGGACACCTCTTCATGCAGGTAGAATATCAGGGAGCCATGGGTTCATCAGCTTTCCAGGCTACATAAAATCAGGGTCTTCTGTCAGGGAGTTTGGTGTGTCATTTTACCTCTGTGCCTCAATTTTCTGCTCTGTAAAATGGGTCCTTAGAGGGGACCACTCAACAGTCAGGGCTAAATGACATCATTTGGGTGAAGTGCTTAGCTCCGTTCTAGCACATGGAGAGTGCTTTAAAAATGTTAGTCATTCGTCCACAGACCTGAAGAATATAGAATCACACTGTGCTAAGGCCTGAAGACTCTTAGAAACCAATTAGTCCCTGACTCTCTCACTTTATAGAGAAGGGACATCAGCGCCCCCCCCCCCCCGGCCAAAGTAAAGCAACTTTTCTAAGTTTTCACAGCAAGGGGCAGTGATGACTTAGAACCTGTTCCTCTAATTCCCAAGCATGTGCTTCTTACCCCAGGGTAGGGGATCTCAACCATAAGAAGTATCAGAGTCACCTGGAGATGGGCTAAAGCAGAGAGTGCTGGCCCACCCCACAGGTTCTGGTTCAGTAGGCCTGGTTAGGGTCTGATAATTTGCATTTCTGTCAAGCTCCCAGGTGATGCTGATTCGAGGTAGTAGGTTCCAGAACCCTACCTTGAGAACTGCTGTCCTAGGGTCTACAGACTCTAATACCTCATGGGGCCAGGCAGGTAGTTAATGTTAAGAGGTGAGCTAGGGGTGAAAAGCAACTGAAAATCATTGCCAGGCCTTGTGGGAATAGCTGCTACTCCCTAGCATGGGACAGCCTTGTGCAGAAATGCAGATCCTCTGCATCCAGACCTTCCACTTTAGAGAACCCATAAGTATGTCTTTGTTTATGTGAAAACTCCTAGCATTTAAATATGTGCATCTAATTCACAGTTTAGTATATGTGCTGCCAAAGCGAGCAGTCTAATTCACATTTTAAGCAAAGTATTTGGGGGCGCCTGGGTGGCTCAGTGGGTTAAAGCCTCTGCCTTCAGCTCAAGTCATGATCCCAGGGTCCTGGGATAGAGCCCCGAATTGGGCTCTCTGCTCAGTGGGGAGCCTGCCCCCCCCCCCCTGCCTACCTCTCTGCCTACTTGTGATCTCTGTCTGTCAAATGAATAAATAAAATCTTAAAAAAAAAAAAAAGCATTTGGACCAAGAAAGCATATCCATGTGCTGAATCTGGCCCACAGGCCATGAGTTTAGGATGTCAGTATTGCTCTGTCCATGGGGCAGGATCTGAGGGTGGGACCAACCCTACAGACAGCTGCTGCTTATTCGGCAGAAGAAATCTAAGCCAGAAATCATGGTTTTCCCCAAAAGGGAATGTACAAATGAATATTTTAATATCTGTTCATCTAATTCACATTCCTGAGGCATTCTCCAAAGCTGAAACTGAACTTCACACAGGTATATTACAAAGCAGGTATATTGCATTTGGCCTGGTGAGAAGAACTCTATGCTACTACCCATTTTATGGAATAGAGGAACTTCAAGGGACATTCAAAGCTATGCAGGCTCTCCAGCTCATCCTAGGACATTCCTACACTAATTCCTCTTTTAGGGGGTTATTGATATTAACAACAATATTGTATGTATATGATTTGCTAGGTATTTTACATGTAGTATCTCACTTAATCCTAACAATATTGTGAAGAAAGTGTTATTATCTCCGTACTTCGGCTGAGTAAGCAACCCTATACTCAGAGAGATCGGCTGTCCTGGTCAATGATGGAGGAAGAGCTCACACCAGGTCTTGGGAGCATTAAAGATAGGTAACCTTCCAGCAGGTTGATTGGTGGTTTGACTGGTTCTATAGTCTCCCTTATGTAAAGGTCAGAGATTATCTTCTATTTCCCTGTATCCCTTACTCGGCCAAAGTCAGAGCCTGCCCATCTCATATCTGCAATGCATGAAAGCTGCAGTCCGTGGAATTAGCCCCATCTTGGAGAAAAATTTCTCCTCATCAGCAGAGGGGATCTGGGGAGGGAAAATTACAGTTTTCTGTAAAATATGGAAATAGATGCTTACAAACAAGTTCAGATTTATGATAATTTCCTGATACCTCAAACATCCCACTTGAACATCTGTGTGGTTCATGGGTGAGTGCATGAACTGTTGCTAATCAGAAATGAATTGTGCCAGTTCCACAGACCTATGTTTCTTGCATTTTTAGATTTTTCCCTCCCACCCAGTCTTCCTCTAAGTTAATTAGACCATGAGAGAGGCATGGATACTCTCCCCTGATTCAGAGTAGCCAGAAATCACTGCGCAGAGAGAACAGACCAAGGAAAATAGTGTTTTCCTTGCCTTGACAGTTCCTCCACTCTCTTCTCCACCCCCTACACCCACACTGCCATAAATAAGATATACTACAGACTTTCTCAGGTGTAAATGAGTGAATCTGCTTTCTGACACCTTGGAAAAGGTCAAGAGAGAAAGAAAAAAATTAAGAGACAGGCCCTCATCCTTCTCATGTTGAACTTCCTCCAATCCCATGAACAGCAGCCGTGGAACTGTTATTTTGCAACTGTAGAACAGATGTGAGGCCCAAATGATATGGTGGAGTTTTATTTTCGAGTGGTGCACTCGAAATTGGGGGAACAGATAGGGCTTGACATTGATGGGCGACAGAGTTCCTGTTGCACAGCAATCCTGCTGTTAAGCATGAGCTGACATAGGTAGGCCTGGAGAAGTGGGGCTCTCTTCTGAAGGGACCTGTCCCCATCTCATCCCTCAACTTGGAGAAAGCTCATGGTATGAAATGTCTGCTAGTTTCCTGCAGCTGCTCTTATGCCTCCAGTCTGTTTTCCACACAATAATCAGAGTGATCTTTTCCAGCTTGAATAGAATCATGTCATGTCCTATGGAAGATTTCAGTGGTACACATAGCCCTTAAGATAAAGTCCAGAGTCCTTAAGGTGGCCCAGGATTCTCCCTGGTATGATTCTCTCTTCCCTCATCATGAGTCACATCCCTGGTACACCCCATTCTAGCTCAAGGGTCTTCAAATAGTCACTTGCCCTTGCTCCACAGGGCCTTTGCTCCTGCGGTGACCAGTGTCTAGAACACTGTCACTCTACTTTCTGCAGCCTTCATACCTCAGCCTCCACAGACCCCAACCCTAACCCTACCCCTCCTTTCTTTTCATGGCCTCTTCTTATACCACATGCTTTCCCTTCAGAGCGCTTCTTCAGTTTTTAATGAAAGACTCAGTTGTGGGTGACCTGATTAATACCTGCCTACACCACGGAACCACCACTCCATGAGGTCAGGCTCTCTGTCTCCTTCTGCTCACTTCTGAACACTTCGACTAATCATGGATCAGGGTTCCTCATCCTTAGCACTACTGACATTTGGGGTTGGATACTTCTTGGTTGGAGTAGGAGGGACTGTCTTAGAGGATCAGCAGCAGCCTTGGTCTCTACCCACTAGATGCTAGGAGCAACTCCAAAGTTGTGAAAACCAGAAATGCCTGCAGACAATGCTAAATTTTCCCATGGTGGGGGCAAAGTTACTCCCAGTTCAGATTGACTGGATTAGAGTCTGGCACACAGTTGGCACTTAATAAAGGTCTGGCTCCCATTCAAAGGCCTTTTTACTTTCTTTTGTAAAGCAGGAGATCCCCTTCTAAAAATCAGTGGAATGCTAACAGAGAAAACGGCAGGGTAGGGTGCTGCACCAAGCAGGGGGATGGGCATCCTGGGACCCACCTCCTCACTCTTCTCCCGACCCTCAGCAGTCCCCAGGGACAGCTGGAAAACTCTCAGGGGAACGTGGATGTATAGGTTTGAGGGTGAAAAAACAAAAGATGACTCCACCAGGTAACCTTGATCAAGGCACCTAAATGCTGAGAATCTCCGTTTTTTTCCATCTGTAAGTTGGGAAATGACGGTCTCTACCTTACAGGTTTGTGCTAAAGAACAAATAAATCAGTGAAGGTGAGCAAAGTATCTTATTCAGTGCCGGGCACATAGGAAGGGCTAACAGCTCCTCTGCGACTACAGGGTGACTTTTTTTTTTTTTTTTTCTTCCCTCCTGTTTCTTATTCGGGAACCTTAACAGAGGGCTGAGTTGCTTACAAGAACTTTAAGCATCTTACTAATTTTACATGAAAATGAATATTTAGCATGGAGATCCCTGAAAGAACCATTTATTTTATGCAGGAAAGAAAAACCAAAGACTTGCTTAAGGTGGCAGCTATTCTGTAAATATTCCTTGAGTGGACTGTAAGGGGTAGGGGCACAGGTGTGCCCCTGCAGGCGTGACCTCCGTGGCTGGAGATCTATAGGCAGGCAATAAAGGTTAGACGCATGAATGAGCATCTGACTGTTTCCAAATATAAAGGCTCCCAGGATCTCTGAATTTTCATCAGCCTGAATTTTCTCTAGGCGCCTCCACACCTGGAGGTGATGTCCATATATATGTCCACAAGCCACAACACTGCAAAGGGCAAGAGAAGTCGTTGTGGAGGATGAGGAACCGAGACTAGGCTGGCAGAAGGTTCAAGTAAGAGGAGAGAACAGTTGTCCGTGACCATGAGTAACACAGGTGGCACAGCTAACGCCTACTGAGTCCCAGGCCCTTCCTTGATGTCCAGAGATAATAAGGTGCAGCAGAATCAAGCCCTTGAGCCGATTGTCATCCAGCAGAGGCGCTACTGCTGGGCGAAAGTGTTACACGTAGGAGGTGAATATAAGAGAGTTTAGGAGAATGGATTAAAGAAAAATAGTAAGTACTCTTCCTTCGTCTGAAATATTAAAATGATTATAATAGCTACCTCATAGGGCGGCTGTGGGTATTGAGTTGATGTAAAGAGCTTGGAACAGGGTCTGCCACATAGTAAGTACTCAGCCGCTGCTCCGGTGAGCATCAGCTCTTTACTGAACACTTACGGCGTGTCTGGCACAGATAAGCACATGTTATCTCACCTTGTTCTCACAGCCTCAGGAGGCAAACTTCGAAACCATCTCTGCTTTACATTTAAGGAAACCATAGATCAGGGAGATGAGAAGCACCGACCTAAGGTCAGACGCCTTAGCAACATAGATCCAGGAAACAAACCCAAGTCTAGTTCTTGGCAAACATGTTCTGAAAGGGTCGTGGACGAAGCAGGGGTGTCAGATTTTACTTAAAGGACCAAGGTAGTACGTTTTTAGGATTTTCAGGCCATGAAGTCTGTGCCACAGCTCTTCAACTCTTCCACTGTGAAAGCAGCCATAAACGATGCAGAGAATGATGGGTTGGAACACATGGCTGTGTTCCAATTAAACTTTATTGACAAAATCAGCTAGTTTGCCAGCTTCTCTAAACCGCTGCCGTATACAGTCTCTCAAAAGATGTCTGCCAGCTGAAGATAACAGCAAAGAAGTGTCAAGACTGATTTAGGTCACAGAATGTCGGCTGGGGCATAGCCTTAGAGAAGTTACCCCTACCCATAAGTGGGCCAGTCCCTATCTAGTCGTCAAACCACCCCTCTCCTCCCCCAGGGTCCAAGCCGCAGTGTCTGCAACGCTGTGGCAGGTGAGGTGGCGAGAAGCTAATCCATGATGGAGAAGTTTCATTTGATTTCTCTCTAAGTATGTTTGAATTATTAAGTGTCTTGCTCATTAAGTGAAGGATGCTGTTGCAATTCTATCACTGAAGACAAAATTGCCATTTAAATTGAGTTTTGCCAATTTAGCTAATTTAGTAAGTGGGCATTGCCATGTCTTAATTATTATCCTCTGATCACACATTACTCATGGGAATGACACAGTGTTGGTGCTCCACAGATTAATCTACGTAGGCTGGAGCGCACCCTCCTTGGAGGTTTGCATGGTCTGGGGAATGTTATATCCTAGAGTGAATAGGAGGCCAAGCCGGTTTCTCCGGTGATGATATCCAATATTTGCTAATTCATAGAGAAAAGAAGTCTGAGAATCACCACAATAAAGACCTGCCGATTCTCTCTGCCCCCCTTACCAAAACACACAAAACAGATACTGTCGTTCATTTCGATTATCTTGCCATCGGCTCTAGTTCCTTCTCTTGGCTCTCGGCCTGCTATTGACTGCCAGTGAGAACCTTTGACAAGTTGTTTCACCTCCTGGTGCCTCAGTTTCCTCCCCTAAAACTGTCAGGCAAATTCAGAGCTGGGACTAGAGGTTGGCAAGCCAAGTGCCCTGAGCTTTGTGACCCTCCTTAATGTTGCCTTTTGAAAATGCTGTACTCTGGGCCCTCGCTTGCAGCAACCTGACCCCAGCTCTGTTATGGAGGCACAGACATTCCCTTCCATGTAAAATGACGTCCGGCAGTGTTATCATTCTTGGGTCTCTTAAAAACACTCTGTGCTCCTGGGGTTTGATTCTGTGTATATCGTCAAGATGCAGACTCTGTTAATTTTTGTTCTCTGTCTCCTGAAGGGCAGACAGGTGGTTTTGAATATTTTCAGACAACTGGGGAACTAATTTGTTCTTATTTGCAAAAATACTTAGGAAGCAGAAAAATACTTCCTTAAAGTTGTTTATTCCCTAAGAAAAAAAATTCCTGCTTTAACCTCTTAAAGCGTATCTGACTTGGCCTTTTATTAGTAGTGTTGAGAGGCGTGAAACTGTCGCCACTTAAGGATGTGGCTGATAGAGAATGCTTTTTTCTGCGTGCTCTGCTGAGTAAATGTCATTCCTAATTATTATTTATCTGCAGGACTTTTGAGTTATAATGTCTCGTTCTACCAGAAATGTCTGATTTTTGATATTTTTAGAGAACCCGTTTTTCTCCTATGAAGTCAGTGTACTGTGCACAATTTGACAAGCTTTAAGACATAACATAGTGGTTGGAACTCTAAGCAAAATAACACAGTAATGAAGGATGACTTCCACACAACTGCAATGTTCATCACTTCTCGCTATGAAGACCTTCATTTCACCGCTAAGTAGGTAGGACATGATAAAGCACTGACTTCTCATCCCGCGTGTATTAGCATTCGTGTCTTAATGTGGTCTCCCAAACCTTGACCCGATCCTCGAATGGCTGCTGTCCAAAGGTGCTAGTGGTTTTAGAACCTTAACTTCTCCGCTTAGCTGCCTTTCAGCCTGCCAGACCTTGGTGACTGAGCACAAATGAAGGGAAAGAGAGCTAGAGCGACCTAGTCCTCTGATGGCTCAGCAGGATCAGAAGGACCTGCCTGACATTCAGTCTTCCTACACCGGTGTGTGAGTCGAGATCTTCTCTGCCGGTTTTAAATTTTGATCCGATAATGTGCAGGAGAGAGGATCTCCACTGTGACTCACAGATCTTGGCTCTTGCAGACGATGTACAGATTCACTCAGAGCCAGCAACAGTATGTTGAACTGCAGACTGTCCTTGTACGCCGCGGCTCCCTCCAAGTATGAGGGCTCTGCACAGTGCAGGCCAGTCCTGTAAACTCTGCAAGCTGTCCTGACCGCTGCTTAGCTGCCCGCCTGATGGACTCCCTCTCCAGTGCTCTTTGTATTAGTTATTAGAACTTCCTGAGATTCAACTCCCTGTTTTAGGCCAGTATGATGGTGGCTAAGATTCACAACTGGCTGGTACGATATTAGCTTATCCCTGCCTAGCACCTTCCCTACACAAACCACTTAGCTTTTTTTTTTTTTTTTTTAATCAGAGTTAATATTAAAGCCAGACGGTTAAAGTTGTTTTGGCAACACTGTATTTTATTTACACATTTGCAGGCGATGGTAAAATTAACGTTATCACATAGATAATAACGGGACTACGAATGCTAACTCATGACAACTAACATTGAGTCATAAGCCTGTGAGCCACACTATGCTAACACTCTGCCTGCACTACCCCATTGAATACCCGTGAGTGCCTGGGAGGGCCGATCTCAGCCCAACTGCATTCCAGAAATGAGAGAGGCAAGCTTAGCAAGGTGAAGTGTCTTGCCCAAGGTCAGGCAGCCTGGAAATATAGAGCAGGATTTAGATGTAGGTCTGCTAGCACCTACTGTGTGCAGTTAGGTCAGGAGAAACGTAGATGTTGATAAATGTTGCATTCCTTGCACGCTCACACACATCCCCTTCCTGTGTGACAGCTGCTGTGGTACACACTGGATACCCTGCCCTCAAGGACCTCTGTTTAGTGAGCATGAGGATGGGCAAATCAGTGGGGACAACCCAGGTTGGCATCAGCTAGGATCCACTTCAGGGACAAATACCAGAGTACTTAAAAGGAAAAGTAAATCAGACCAGATCGAGGGTGTCTTCCTGAGGGGAGATAGTGGAGGAAACCTGCCCCAAGAAATTTACAATTCTATTCCATATCCAGTAAATTAAGAACTCGGGAAGTGACACTGGCCTTGTTCTGGTTCCTGCCACCCCACGCCTGGCACCTACTTGGCCCCCTGCCTCAGCAGGTCTCTACCTCAGGGGCACCCCCACAGATGTGAGCTACAAAGCAAATACTGATCCCTGCATGGCACAAACAGGGAAGATTAGCACTCTCTGCCTAGAATGGCTCAACCTAACATAGCCACAGATTCTGGTCAAGCTGAGCAAGGAAAACGGTGAAAAAGCAGCCAAGGTCCCTAAGTCAGCACCCTCAGAGATGACATCAGAAATATGGCCAGGAATGGTGGTTACTGCCTGGAGTACACTTTGTTCATTCTTCTCGGTGATTATACCAAGCCTGGACTCCAGCTGCCCCCATTAATTCCCTGCCTCATAAATCTGCATATTGAAGGAAATCCAAGAAGGGAATGGAAAGGATGGAGACTGCCTGGAGGTTGGGGAAGTGGGTGATTGACCCCAGAACTGTGTGAAGGCTGCTGTGCACAGGTGCTCTCCCGGCACAGCCACATTTCCAGAACAGAGGCCATCGAGGCCCCTTGACATCCACGTACTGCCCCTTCTCATCAGGAAAAAGACCGAATCAAAGAAAAGGGAATGAGCTGGACTAGATACGCAGTTTCTAAAAACTAGACAAATGAGCAGACTGCTTCCCCAGCTGAATGTGATATCGATATTAAAATAAAACGAAGTCCTGAATTCAGGTATGCTGACTCTTGATGCTCCGGATAATGACGAATTTACGAGAACAAGGAGAGTTGACCTCCAGCACTGGTCACAACCTTTGGCTGCACATTAGAATTACCTGGGGATGCCCAGGCTGCAGCGCAAGCTAATGAAATGAGATTGTTGCGAGCAGGGTCTAGGTGTCAGTATTTGCACCGCCCCCAGGTGATTTCAATGTGTAGCTAAGGTTGAGAGCCACCATCCTGCAGGCTAACCTGCCACACTCCAGTAGAGGAAGCTATTAGTAAAGAGAACCTGATTTCCATGGTGACGTGAAGATCTGCTCCTCTCCCTTTCATAGCACAGGAGGAGGTGAATTTAGTGTCCTTGTCCCTATTCCCACCGTGTTTCAGGTGACGGGGCCTCACGTGACAGGGAATCTCCCTTATTTAATGATTGGAGTCATATATATAAGATTATATGAGACATAATCTTGCCTCTAAACACCTTCCGGAGAAACCATGTCTTTGCTGAGAATGAATGGCAGGCAGATGTGGAGTGTGGTGAGGAACATGCAGGATGCGGGAGACTTTTCCGTGAGAATCGCTATAGTTTGAGGAGGCAGCATTGATACTAGAATATTCTGGTAACCCTTCTTGGGATTTGGTTCCTGGGAAACTATGATATCAGATCTCTCCTTTCAAAAAAGGAAAAGAGAAGGAAACCAATGTTCATTTTTAAACACTGCATTTGTGAGTGTGTATTTATAGGAAAATATCAGCAAGGATGCACAGTTCACTTTTAATATTAGTCACTATTGGAAGCTGAAATTTAGGGAGCAGTGAAGGAGACTTGAGTTTTTCTGTGTAACACGTGTTTACAAGGTTTGGATTATTGAAAACAAGAAGTCTATAAATACTGGCTCAGGGGGCTAGGCTGGTTGTCACCCAGAGGTCGGTGCCACATGACCCAGATCTAACCCCCACCTCACCCCGCACCAGAAAACACCTACAGCAAGAGGCTTAGTGAGTCACGCACATCTTTGCTGAGGGCTTCGTGAGGAGGCTCTGGAGTGTATCATGTTGACCAGGCGCTCTCCAGCACCTTCCCTGTCTCTCTCTCCTTACATTTCCCCATGTGGTAGCTACCACCTCTCCCTCCCACAGATCGCCCTACCACAAGCCACCTCCCTGCACCTTCTCTTTCCACTCCTCAACCCTTCTGCAGCCCAGCTCATTCCAGCCATAGTCCCACCTCCTCCATCCCCTACCCCCAGGATCTTCATGCGGTGTCCTCCCCACTTCGCAGAATAAGGGATCTACCCTCCTCATTCTGTGTGTGTGTGTGTGTGTGTGTGTGTGTGTACGTGTGTGCGTGCGTGCATGTGTGCATGTGTGCAGGTGACATTAAAGGTCACATGCTGCTCGTGGATATGGAATTTGTTTCTATCACTTCCGTCTTCTCTCCTTGTCCTATTTTATCCTTCTACAGTGCATTGATCTCCCTCTGATGGTATGTCATTTGTTTATGGCATCTGTGTCCATCTCCCTACTAAAATATAAGCACCGTGCAGTTAGGACTCTGTTCACTGCTATAACCCTGGCACCCAGAGTAGTTCCTGGCATGCAGTAGGCTCTCAGAGCTATTTGGGAGTTTATGAATAAATGAATGATATTTTCTCTGCCACACAGTGATGAAAGAGGAGCAAAGGAAAGGGTTGGCAGGAGGGAAGTGATCAAAGCAGAGGTTCCCTGGAGGAAGGCTTCACACTGTCTCTGGGTCTGGCTGGGAACTCTCTCCTGGATTTCTTGGCTATGTCTACTAGAACCACATCACATGTAAGCCACTATACCAGAAACTTCACATGTCTCCTTTTAACTCTCACTGCCACCCTACACGGTGGCATTTGCCTAGTTTCACAGATGAGGAAACAGGCTGAGAGATCTTTTGTCCCTTTATTACTCAGCAGCTAGAAACAGTGGCAGAATTGGGATTAAAATTCCAGTTGGTCTGATCCTAAAGCACTTTCCATGAAACTATGTTATCTCATAAAATAACCAAATCTCATTTTATAGGCCAGGGGCTTAGTATACTTGAATAGGTGGGAAGGTGGGAAGGATTTCTTCAAAGAAACCCCAAGTTTCAAGCAACCAAGCAATTATTCAATTGCTGAGAGATGGCCACATTAAGACAAGACCCTAGGAATGGCTCTGATGTTTGTGTCCTTTCCATGGACCTACTGTGGATAGCAAAGCATTTCATTGATGGCTTTTGTTAGCAAAGGGCTGATTTGAGCTGAGTCATCCTTTAGGTATTCATGGGGAGGCTAGGCTCTGTACGAAGGACTCCATGATTGAAAGCATCCCATATAAGTCTTAATCCTGAGATTGAGGATCTCAGTAGCACAGTGACTTCACTAAATGAGCTGACCAGACAAAGACATTTTCTCTTTTCCAGGAGGAAAATGAGCTTTCATGAATTCACTTTTCCCAGCATGTGTGCTCTCCTTTTTCTGGTGAATGCACACCATGGCTGTGTGCAGACACGTCATGTCATGAGGGACCCCCTCCCCCATGAAATTGATGAGGATGTTCTCTCCCTTGTTTCAGGTTTTAAATAAGTATTTTTAAAAATACTTATTTAGGGGCACCTGGGTGGCTCAGTGGGTTAAGCTGCTGCCTTCAGCTCAGGTCATGATCTCAGGGTCCTGGGATCGAGTCCCGCATCGGGCTCTCTGCTCAGCAGGGAGCCTGCTTCCCTCTATCTCTCTCTCTGCCTGCCTCTCCGTCTGCTTGTGATTTCTCTCTGTCAGATAAATATATAAAATCTTTAAAAAAAATAAAAATACTTATTTATATAGCTTAAATGTTGCAAATGCAAGAAGAAAACCAAATGCAAACCTTGATGAATTGCTGAGAGCATGAGAAAAGAAACCAAGAGAAAACGTTGCTCAGAATCTAGAGAAATTCACACAAAACTGTTGTCCACCTGTCACTCTAGGGTGAAGAAGACATAGATTTTGAGAGAGAAACAACCCTTCCTGAAATTAATAATTCAAGGAAGAATCACAAAACTTAATTGCTCCCTGTCAGCCACAACTCACCCTTGCCTCACTTTATTTTGCACAAATTGATTTGGCAGCATTAAATAGCCACCACGTTCATTTTTAAAGGACTTTCTTGTTATCTATAGCCTGTTACTATGTTCATCCTTCACCTCTCGTAAGTAATTCCGGGCAGATTTTTACACATTTGGAGCGAGTGAAGTTCTTGTTTGATGGGAGCAGGGAGATTGTCCAAGATGAAATGTCATCCTGGAGGACACACATCACCACCCCAAGAGCCTCTGAGGCTCCTCAAGCCCAGAGAGGAGGCCAGAGGTGGGTATGAAGGAAGCAAAGCTGGGGTGTTCTCTGAAGCTGTGTTTTAACCACTATTCTCATGTGGCTATTTAATTTAAATTGATTGAAATTTGTCAATTTGTCTGTCAGCCACATCAGCCCCTTTTGAAGTGCTCACAGACACTCATGGCTATGAGTGGCCACCACGTTGGTACCTGTCACTGCAGAAGGTTTTATTGGACAGCATAGGTCCAAAGCTTTCCTCTTCCAATAGGGTGACATCTTATTACTGTACTCATCTCATGACATGATAAGCTAGGTATTCTGCATACAATTTGACATAATCCACTTTGGAAAATCCACATGTGAAAGGCCATGGACGTTGTGTCTGTTCATATCCATATGGGATAGTTTGGTTCATGTCAATAGGACAATAAATGGGGAAGGTTTATCATGCGGCCAAGGATAGATGTGACAGAGAGAGAATACTGGTCCTTGGGGTCTGGCTTATAAATGTTTTATGCAGTGAGCTTCAGAACATCTTTAACCACTGCTGTGCCTGAGCTCCATTTGCATACACGTGGCAGGTGGCCTCTGAGCCTGCGTAGGCTCACTGTATAGATACCGTGATTTACTTGTCAGGCAGAGCATGGTAGAACTTCAGTCTACTGGGCCAGTTGCAGGTTCAAGTTGACCTTGAGCATTCCATTCACTCTTCTCGGGGCACAAAGATAAAAAGAATCCACAGATAGCCCTCATCCTACATGTTTGGCCTTTAACCTATCACCAAGCAAGCCTTGGCATAATTAATAGTGCAGTTATCTGCTAATTATTCCACTATTCAAGCTGCACTAGAAGTATCTGGGGCATAGAGCGAGCATCATGTGAACAATTAATAATTTTCATCACTCAATTACTTGTGTAGTATTTAACCTAATAGCATTACATGTGTGTTATTGGGCTTTGATTGCTGTTTTCTTCCATCCACCCACTCTTGTATAGCTGCTCTCTATGAAGTTGTCATGATTTGTTGACAAATCATGGATTTTTGGGTCTTTTTTAAGTTTCTTACACTTTTCAACAGTTTATATGTATCCGGGCCTCTCCTTTTCTAAAACTTTTCTCTCCTTTGGCCTCAATGACACTGTGCATTCCATGGCATCATGGCCTCTCTTTTGGATAGACCATGCTTCATGTCGTTCACTAGTTTTGTCTTCTGTTGAGCAAAAAGTTACTCTCATAACTTGGATTCACTCTGAGCAGCACATACTGAGGACAAGGAGCTAAAATTGCTCTGGTGGAGCAATTTTAGGCTCCACCAGGGGACTTGACTAGGGGACTTGACTAGTCATATGAGAACAGTGGAGCATTCCAGGGCAGGGCAAGGCACACTTAGTCCCAGTTCATTCAGGTGGAAAGTGGGTGTCCCTGGCCAGCAGCACTGCTACTGGTCAATGCCATTGGTTAGAGAAATTAGTGGTGGGTTTTTTTTGTTTGTTTTGTTTTGTTTTGTTTTTCCAACGTAGGATGCAGGAAGTAGAGACCAGTCTCCTACAAGATGGTGTAGGAGAAGGATTACAAAAATGAGACTGCCCACCAGGGATCACTAGGTATAAGATTTGTGGCAGCAAGACTAACCATAGATCCCATCTGCTGGTAGACTGGGTTTGTTGCCAGCATCGGTTTGGCCCTGGGCAGGGCAGTTTTTAGGGGCTAAGAGTTGGCTAGGAGGGTATAGAGAAATTCCAGGTTGACAGCCTCATATTCCTACCTCTTTTTTTCCTATATTTGTGCCCTCTATACCACCCATCTTTGAAAGTCTTAGGGATCTGCGAATTCCCACAACCACTGAAACCCAAGGAAGATTCCTGCTGACCATATCATCTCATCATCTGAAATCAGCTAAAGACATTTTCCTCCATATTTCATGCCCTGATCATATGGGATTATACCTTTGTTGTTATATTTTATTTCCTTTCCTCCTGAACCCCACACTTAGTTGGTTACCAAATTCTGATAATTATATTAAACATCTTTCTGATAGGCTCCTCAGGCCCTTAGAGTAGTGGTTCTCCAAATCTGGTCTCTAGACCAGCAGCATCAGTACCACCTGGGAATGTGTTATAAATGTAGATTCCCAGCTCTCACTTACAGATTCAGAAAATCTACAGATGAGACCCAGACATCTATCTTTAATAAGCCCTCCAGGTGGTTCTAATTCATGCTCAAGTTTGAGAACTAGTGCCCTGCATCACAGTTCAAAACTCCTTACAGTGGCCTCCAAGGCTGTAGATGATCTGGCCCCTCCTAATTCTCCAAACTCATTTGAAGCTGCTTTGCCTCCTCATGATTCCAGCCACAGTGACCTTCCTTCAATTTCTGGAAGTGCCCAAGATCTCCTAGCCTCAAGCCTTTGTAAATGCCATGTCCTCCAGCTGGAATGCTCTTATGTTCTTTGCTCTTCTTCCCACTTTTCACATTGCAAGCTCATCTCATCTTCAGATTCTTAGCATGAATGTCATAGAGGTTATGCTTGGCCAACCTCCCAAAGTGCTTGCCTCGCATACACCCTAACCTTTAGGTCTTCCCTATCTCTGTTCCTAAATTGTTTTGTATTACAATTTACAATTGTTTTTCTGTTTACTGACATTTTTTCAGGAAGAAGAACATCTAGACATGGGGTTGTTACCTGTCTTATTCATCCTTTGTTTTCAACATGGTGCCTGAGACACAGTGAGCTCAATAAATAACTAGTTGTTGAGTGAATACATCTAGCCTGCCTTCATCTCTACTTACAGAGCTATAAACTTTGGAGATCTTGGTTTGTTTATTTTCAAATGATCCTCATGGTCCCCTCCAGCTCTAGACCATGGTATGATGAGTGACATATTATATAAGATGATGCAATGAACATTTTGTGCTCTGATTAGATTAGTGCACCCTAACTTGGCCAGACTTTGAGCCAGGTCACTGTTCCCAACTTGGAGCCTTACGCAGCCATCAGATTCATCTTCCCTCAGTCATCATGAGGGACATCTTCCCTCAGTCACCATGACCTGTTTGGATTTGGCCATCAAAGCTCATGAAAGATCAAGGCTTTCCCATTGTAAGGCTCATGGAATTAGGAAAAAGGGCCCATTTGTTAACAGTAATGCCAAGGCTTGGATGGTAGTTCAAAAAAAGTAGAAGGTAAGAGGCTCATTTTGAAGATGTTAACATAAGTAAGAAAAATGATCCTCTATGTAAAGCTCCTTCCTTTTAACAGCAAGGTAGGAACAAGGTGTGCATATAGGTCTGCATATAGCTTCTGAGAAACCTGAAGATGAGCGGTTTCCCTATGGTTCCCCATTGGTCCTTGGTCTGTATCTGTAGGGACTCTTGATCCTGGATCCCTTTGGCCTCACTGGCTTTCCAGACCCGTATTTTCTCAAGGCATCCCACTTGATTTCCTTTGTCAAGGTCAGCTTCAAGCAACTGGTCCAAAAACCTAGGCCAATGATACCCTACAATGGCATTTGTGCCAAGTTATGGGTTACTGCAAACATGGCTACACTCACAAAGTACCTATAAGCTCTTCATAGTTTGTGGAAATAGGAGATCTAAACCAGGGCCTGCTAGGAGGAGACCCCTCTTCTCCAGGGAATCACAACTTGTTAACTTCCAGGAATAATGACAACAACCATAGATAATCTTTATGGAGGACTTACTCTATTGGTCCGGCACCCTGTGAAGTACTTTACACGAATGATCTCTTTTAATCTTCCCAACACAATCCATCTGCTTTACAGATGAAGATGGTGAAGTCTAGAGGTCCCCATGGGTCACATAGCCAGTCAATGGCAGGGGTGGGATTCTACCCAGGACAGCACTCTGACCCACCCATTGCAGCATCCCCATCACCCTTCCCATGAGGCGGTTTTGACTTGCCACTTTATAGATAAGGAAACTGAGGCTCAGCCTGGCCATACCAGGTCCTCCACTCCCTACTATAAAGTCCATTTTGCCCCCTCTTTACTATGTGTTAGACTTTGTGGTCTTCCATAAAAAGAACAGATGGATATAGACAGAGGAGGGTGGTGGAGAGAAAACATCACAGAAGAAAAAAAAAAAAAATCTGGGGAAAAAAAAAGAGAGAAAGAGCAAAGTCTAATGTTATAAGTGGTTAAGTACTTGGAGGAAGCAGTTCGAGACAGTACTGAGGGTTGCCTGATAAGATGGAAGCCTTTGAAGGGAAGACTGAAAAGGAACAATTGTGTCTGGGCACAAACTGTTCACTTCCAGTTCCAGGGGCTTCTGGATGACACAGTTACTAGTGAAGCCCCAAACTGAGGAACTGTAACTTATCCTTCAACAATATGTCTACCTGCCCATATGACAGGCCAAAGAAAATTGCAGTATCCTCCATACTGATGAAAATTTAAAAAAAAAAAAAAGGTCACAAAAGATGGTTTTATGAATTATTCAGTTTTTAGCCGTCTTTTGAAAGAAGTATCTTGGAACCACTGAAAGACATAGAGGGGGCTCTCCATTTCTGAAGCAGAACAGTGTTGCTAATAAGAAGTCTCAGTCCCTTCAGATGAAGAACATGACTGAATGGAGCCAAAGAGATGAAATGGTTGTTCCCCGAGAGTTAAATTATAAATTATTGTGCAAGAAGCAGCTTGAAGATCATCAAGATCTTCAGGTCCTAATTCTTCTTGAGAGAAAATGAATGGAAAAACAAAACAAAACAAAACAAACAAACAAACAAAAAAACCCTATCCTACCTGAGAGAGCAAAAGAGAAATCTGACTTGCAACAAAAAAATGAATTACTAGAAGCCTGGAAGAAACAAAAAAAGTGAGTTGCTAGATGCCAAGAAACTGACAAGGCTAGAAGTTGGCCTTTGAGAAGAAAAGGTAAGAGACAAAGAAGATGGGGGCAGAGGATTCCTATATCTATTAAAACTACTTCCTGCCCAAAGCCTGATGTTTCCTATGCCTGACCTCATTTCCTCCTGGCTCCGGGCCACAGGGCCAGAGCTCATTTGTGTGGACGATATAACACTCATCCCTGGTACTGACTCATCAGATGGCTGTGGCCCACTGGGATTTTCTGGACACCATGTAGGGAGCAACAGAGTGGGAGGATTGCAGGTGCCTCTGCCTCTGAATTCAAGAGGACAAAGCAGGGCAGGAGGAAGGTGAGGGATGG
Organism: Mustela nigripes; assembly: GCF_022355385.1. Classification (NCBI taxonomy): domain Eukaryota; kingdom Metazoa; phylum Chordata; class Mammalia; order Carnivora; family Mustelidae; genus Mustela; species Mustela nigripes. Next base: position 59,041,219 of record NC_081568.1, on the reverse strand, counting down.
CAGGAGGAGGCAGGGGGGTGTCAGCTAATTACAAATTACCAAGCCCTTTGCAAATACAAGAGCTTCACCTGAATGATAAATGTTATTACTCCAGCTCCATTTTGCCAACTGCGATGTTTCTACTTGCAAATTTAGAGAATTCTCCAAGGGAGCAGCAGATTGCTTATCCCACAAAACTTCCACCCTAGCTCACATCCTGACTGGCAAAGGGCTGCAGGATAAAATTCTTCCTGGCAAACTTTCCAAAATACAAGTTGTGTAACATCTATGCAAATAGCCAAGAATGGAAACTTTTAAAGACATGTTGTAAATGTCTTTACCTAAACAGAGTCATTTTTACTTTATAGCATAAAGCATGTGCACATTCTGTGTCTCACTCAGTCTTCCTAGCCTTCTGTGAAGTGGTATTATTTCCCACTAATCAGATGAGAAATCAGAGGCTCAGAATAGTGTAGATATACTCAAGATCGCAAAGGAACATGCACAAAGCAATGAATAGGGGGAAAATACAAATTTCTTAGGTCAAAATTTCCCTTATGTGTGTGCGTGAGCGCGCGCGTGTGTGTGTGTTTGCCAACATATCACTTTAAACACCAGTCATAAAGGCTGCAACTCTCTCCTGGAATAATTGTTTTCAGTAGATACTCTTCTATAGTTATCAAAGTAACACATAAATGCTGTACAAAATTTAGAAATGATATGAAACTATGAATAAAAAAGCCAAACCTTCCATATAAGATTAACACCTAGACAGCCTCATGTTTAGAACAAAACAAAAAATTTCTCAAGCTGAATCACCCTCAGGCTGATTCTTCTATCCAATCCCACATTCACATAAATAGAGGAAAAGAGAAGGAGCCAGAAAGCCTGTGTGCAAATCGCAGTTCAAAGGCATGGTGTCCTCAGGTAGATGGTTTAGACTCTCGGATCTTAGTTTCTTTTGTAAAATAGAGTAAAATTATATCCGCAAGGTAGGACTGATAAGAGAAATCTACAACTTGGTATTTACAAAGTGTTTAGAAAACCCATGATGGTAAGCACCATATAGGAATTTGTTAGATAAAAGGGTTACTCAATCTCAACGCATGAATTGAAAGTTGTTTTTCGAATGATTCTCCTTGGAAAGCCCCCTGGAATTTATCAGATACTCAAAAGAAATAGGTTATGGCCAATCAAACCACTCGCTCTATTTGAGGCACTCTGGGGAATGAGATGATACAATTTAAGGGAGAAGCAGTGGGTTAGGTTCTGGCTTTAGCACAGCTCTGTATTAGCTGTGTGACCATACACAAGTCGCGTAATCTCTCTGAGCACTGTAAGTCTATAAACTGAAATAACTCGAGTGTTCTTGGAAGTAATGTAGATGATACTCTATAAATTGCAAAATCCTCAATTATTAAGGCTGTTTTCCTCACTGCTGTTATTATTATAAAGTTAACAGCCAATATCTACCTTAATCGAGATAATTAAATGTATTAGGCCTGCTTCTGATATAACAGCAAGGGCATTAAGAAAGCTCTAACTTGGCCAGACAGACTGATTCTAGATTGTTCAGCTAATGGCTTTAGTTTGCTGACATTATTTTTATTCATTAACGTTATTTTTTGGTATTCCAGTGAATATTACTGCAGTTCCACATGCATAAATTAGGGCTCATCTTCTTTGAGGCTTTACCTCTTCATCCACAAAATGAGAGAATTCACTCTTTGGATGCAATAAATACCTTGGGCAATGCAGATGATCTCTGGGTATTCTTTCTGGGAAGCTTTTTCCAAAAGTTGCACCCCAGCTATGCAAATGCCAAAGAGTGACATTACTGCAGTTTGTGTTAACATTCTTTTTCGAAGGTGAGCTGGCATGAAAGGTGAAGAAATGCATGAGCTGAATTGAAAGGCCTTTTGGGTTATGACAATGCTCTTAAATAATATTTGTTCAGTCCCAGCAAGTACATGGCATTCTGATAGTTACAGAAAAACTCTAACCTCCAACCTCTCTGGGACAATTTTTTTTTTTTTTTTGAAGACCATGTCTCCATTCTCAAGTGACCACCATAGTACTATGCTCCTTGCAGCAAAAGGACAAATACTGGGGTTGTACACTATTTGACTGAGGAAATTAAAAGGTCAGCTAAGATCTTGGGAGAAAATTGTCTTTAATGCTGTTTATAACCTGTTCTGGACAGTGGCCCTAATGGTCAGCAAAAGCAATTATCTCCTTGTACTCCATGGGCATTATCCCATCTTTGGAGACACATTCTCCTGAGCACTTACTCTCCATGGAGGCTACATGTGGGCTCTGATGAAATAAGTTTGGGAAACACAGGGTTAAACACAGTTAACCAGACATCTTTATAGGAGGCAGGAATTCGCAGAGCTTTTAAGTTACATGGCAAATTCCTAGCAAAGGAATAAAAGATGCAGAGTTTCCCTCATGAATTTGATCACAAAACTGTTCATCTGTTCATCTGTGGGCCTGAGTTTCCATGGAATGTGTTTGGTTTAGTTTGACTCATCTTTAAAAATATCGTAACAGTTTTCAATTTCTCAAAAGCCCGAGCTTATTTTTCTGGATAGCCTCTCAAAACTTGTTAAGAAAGGAAGGAAGGAAGGAAATATATATATATATTACGTGGTGTTAGAGTAGCTGGTTAGCTCAATTGGTTAGAGTGTGCAGCTAACAATGTCAAGATTATGCAGTGTTTCTTGTTAGGGAAGGATGATCTTAAATGTTATAATCCAAAATGTTATAATCCAAAATCTCACATCAGGAGCAATATGGATTTGATTCAAATCACAAATACAATTCCCTGAGTGCTCTTCCTGTCCCAGACACTTTTCTAGGTTTTCACTGCATTTGTTTTCATTGACCATTACCCGACATGCCTTTTCCTTCATGGCAGTAAGACACTGGCATTAGGACTCTTTCTTGAACATTTGTAGATGGAATTGAAAAAATAACTAAGAGAGATAAATAGTATACTTGCAAAGTTAATAGAGAAAGTATTTCTATGGACACAGTGAAGACCTAACAAACTGAATCTTAGTTCATTTAGCAAACTGTTTAACTATATATTTTGACCATAAGAGCTGCCAATCTCTAGGAAAACAAATTTCTGCTGCTGGGCTTGGAGGAGTTCCAGGTGTCCTTGGTGGAGGTCAGAGAGTTGAGAAGAGCCTTCTGCATAGATTATGGTAAGTTCAGTCATTCAGCTCCTGGGCTTTCCCGTAAGTAGCCAGATTCCAGCTATAAATCAAGTCTGGGAAACTAATGAACACAGAGGTGTGTGCTCTCAAGGGTTACGCTGTCCATCACCTGCCATCAGGGCTGCATTATCACCTTTTATGACATCAGTGGAATACTTTAGCTGAGTTACGACTATGTCCTCTTCCCAAACTCACCAGTTACTGTCAGTTACTCAATAAGTGAGCTCCCCAAGTGGTATGAATGGTGAGATCTGGGGTGGCATGCATCTCCCAAGTAGGAGTGCCAGCCAATAAACTGTTGAGCCAAGAGAGAAGTGAGGAGGGAGCGAAGAATCCCCTGATAAATTTTACTCAAACCCACCCAGTTTCTGGAATTCTATTAATGACTCCCAGAGAAAGTCTTTCCACCCCATCCCTTTGGCATTTCTAAAAGCAAAGTATGCAAATGAGTCCCCACACAGCTAATTGCATATAATTATGTCTTACATAATATTATATTTTATTATATTAAATTATATTTTGTACAGTCATAATAAATACATAATCACTATTATGGTGCATGTGTGGTGGCAAGGAGCTGAGGGCTCTGAAATCAGACTGCCTGGATTCAAACCCACCTCTGTCTCCTACTAGGTGACCTTCACTCAATTCCTAAATTTTGAGAAGCCAATCTTTTTCTCAGTGTTTATCTAATCAATGGGAATAAAAATAGTCTCTGTCTTATAAAGTTGCTTTATGGACTCAATGGCATAATTCATACAAAGTACTGGATTCTCAATCTAACAGCACTGATGACAATTATTACCATATTAATATTAACGAAGTGTAGCCACTCAGTGTAATTTCTGGAAAATTAGGAAGGCAAAAAAAAAAAAAAAAAAGTTCAATAAAACCTTTTCCACTAACACTAACTTATTGGTTAACATCTAAGCTTCCGCCTTTAAAGCACCATCAAATTTAACTTCAGGTCCTGATCTCTGTTAACATGAAAACACTCCAGGGAAGAATAATGTTCTAGCTCCTTTCAGTTACCTATACATTAGCAGGTTTCACTGAGGCTCAAAGAATTGCTGTTGAGGACAAGTCCAAGAGCATACTGTTTATCCAAAGAAAGATGGTGACACAAACAAAGGCAGGAGAGCCCAGGATCACTGGAATAAAAATCTCAGGAAAAGCCTACTTGCCAGACACTCACCACTTCTTTAAAACATAATGGCCACTTTAATGTTCACAACAAATTTGTACATGCTGGAGAAATAGGGGCACAACTACAGCAGATAGTAGACCCCAGAGAATAAGTCAGGTGGTCACCAGTGTGGGGTAAACGGACAGGCTCAGCAGCTGTGGCCATTACTTTTTAGTCTGGGGTTTAGAAGAAGTAAAATTTGATGAGCACGCTCAAGTTTGTGTCTGGAAATTCATTTCTGTGGAGTTAAATCAACTTAATAAATCTTCTTGGACGTTGGAGGAGAGAGCGTTGTCTAGTGACAGAATAAAAAACAGGGCATCAGGACATTCATTTGGGCCCTGCTCTGCCCCAAATTGATGCTATGTCCCTGGAAAACTCACGTGGCTTCTCTGGGCCCCAGTTAACTTCAATTCCAAACAATGAGTTGAATTATATCACCTTGGAACAGTATTTTAAATTATATTTTAAACCATTTGTCAATTCCACAAGCAATCTGAGATTAAGTGTCCTTGTGTAAAAACTGGAATGTGATAGTTAAATTTAATCCCTGACCACCATATCAAATCCAAACCTATGACTCCTATCCAGCTTACCCCTGTTGCTAGTTTGGTTAAAGTCCTTTCATTTTTCCATCTTTACATATGCATATACATGGGCTAGAATATATTTTAAATTAGTTTGCATTTTTAAAGTAACCTAAGCATTATTATACTGGACAATATTCTGAAAATTGCTTTTTTTCCTCTTGAGACATACCTAAGATTTATCCATTTCGGCAGACACCGATCCATCACTTTTTTTTTTTTTTTTTTTTTTTAATTGCAAGATGGTGCTCCTAAGGATGAAAGCCCTGTAGTTTATTTGGCCAATCCCCACCTAGTGGGCATTTGTGTGGTTTTCTATGTTGCAACATTACAAACAGAGTTGCATAACCTCCTTGCACATATGTGTGAGCAATTTTCTAGATGAGAGACTGAGCGGAGGAATCACGAAAGTATAGATGAAGTATAAATTTATAATCTAAACAAGAACTTTTAAAAAATATGTTAATAATTATACTGGTACAACAGACAGAAGCTGGGGCTATTTAAGACAAACCAGGATGTATAGTCTCCCTAGATAAGAAGAATATATGGGTTTTTGTGTTGCTTGCGCGTGTGTGTGTGTGTGTGTAATTTTAATAGTGGCAAGTGCTATCCAAAGCAAATTGAGCGTGATATTTTTAAGCTTTTATTCTATATCTAAAGTTTGGCTCCCCCTCCAAAAATGAATGGTAGAAAAGCTTATGCTTATCTTCAGATGTTACCTAATGCCTTTCCTACCTGAAAGGCAGAATTCTTTAACAGAGGGCACACAGTAGCTCAGAGTTCCTTCCAGTCCTAGTTTTGATAGATCGTAAGTCCCCCTCCCCTAGAATATGGCACCATTCTTTATTTAATGCCCCATTGCAGTTCCCAGAATGAAAGTGTCAGTGGAAGGGGAAGAGCAGCTTTAGCATAACTCTTCCTTAATTACCAGTCTTATCTCCACACTGAAAGATCATCATTTTCTGCATGATATGGCCAGGAAAAGGCCCTTTCTGAGTGTGGCAGTACGGCTCTATCATCCTTAATTACTCTCCCTACGGGCTTATCCTATGGACATGTTCCCTTTTCTACTTCTATTTTTTATGCGTATCTGGTTCCTCTGGGACTTTCTAATGTTTCACAATCACTTAAAAAAAATCAACTAAATAATCATCAACAAATAACAGTCAATTTTCATTTTATCTTACAATTCTCTTGATTGGAAATCAAAGATTACCAGCAGAGCCTCACTTCAGTAAAAAGCTTTCTTTGCAGACATAAAAGAGAGATGATGAGTTCATTATCAGCAAGTAATTTGTTCCATTGATATTCAATTAGAAAGCACTAGAGCTCCAACTTTGCACCAAAGTAAGTTCCAGAATTCCTACCTTGACTACTGAAAAACCATGTAAGCAACAAGGATTATTGATATCAGGGTACAAAATAAGTGGAACAATTCATTCACTGGTATCTCCTGATCCTTAGAGTGTCCAACACTCATGAGTATTGTGGGAGATAAACTGTTGCATAAACATGGTCTAGCCTGCCAAGAATTTATAATCTAGTTAGGGAGACAACACTAGTGAGAGCAATTGAAAACAAGCGGGTAAGAAGCACCTGGAATCCCTAGCCAGATTGGTAGCTGTGAAATTCCCTTTGTTAAAACGACTGAGTCTTTGTCCAGGAAATGCTATGATTTGATGGCTTACTTATATCAACCTCACTGGTCTTAAATTGTGGGCAATAAAGAAGCAATATAGGCTTTTTTTTTTTTTTCACGTTCTCAGGGATCTAACATATTTGCAATTAATGAATTCAATCTTAGATTTGGAAGAGTAAGAACAAAGGTGACTTGCAACTTTTTATAGCATAGTGTTTAAGAGCATGGGTTCCATAGTGATGTCTAATTTTAAGTTTGGGCTCCATTACTTAATAGCTGTGTGACCTGAGTGTATTACATTTCTATGCCTCAGCTTTCTCAACTGAAAATAGAGATAATAATCATATTAATTTGTATATTCTGTAGATATAGCTTATATATTCTGAAAACAAAATGACTTGATATATACTAAATTCTTTGGTTGACACCTGGCACATGAAGAGACTTCAAATACTGTTGTTATTAAAAACAGTATCTGGGGGTGCTTGGGTGGCTCAGTTGTTTAAGCATTTGCTTTAGGGTCGGGTCATCATCTTAGGGTCTTGGGATTGAGTCCCGAGTCAGGCTCCCTGATACTCAGTGAGGAGTCTGCTTGTCCCTGTGATTCTCCCCTTGCTCGTTCTCTCTCTCTCTCTTTCCCCTCTTCTCTCTCTCGCTCTCTATCTCAAATAAATAAATAAAATCCTTAAAAAATAAAAAATAAAAGCAATATCTGACATTTTGAAATAATATTTAACAGCCCCTAACCTAACTTAACCTTATTATGTGCAGGTGCTATTCTAAGCATTTTAAAGGATTTAATTTGTTTGATCCTACAAACAAATTAGTACTGCAAGAGACGTACTATCAGTATCTTTATTTTATAGGTGAGAAAATTGAGACAGAAATGGGTTGCCCAAGGACAAGCTTGTGGCAGATCCATGGTTCAAACCTACTACTCTTGATCACTCCACTATACTGCTCTCACCACTCCAAGTTTTTGCGTCTGCACAGCAAGGTTTCCTCACCTCTGGGACAGGGATATCTGGGAGGGCCAGGAACACAGTGTGACCAGAGAGACATTGACAAAAGAGTCCCTGCCAAAGTGGTGGTTCCTTGGATCCACATGTATGCAGACATGGGTCATAAATAACAGGCTCATTTTTTAAATTTATTTTTTTTTTTAGATTTATTTTTTTATTAGAGAGAGAAAGAGAGGAGGGGCAGAGGGAGAGGACAGAGAATCTTAAGCAGACTCTGCAATGAGTGTGGAGACCAATGCTGGAGTCGATCTCACAAGCCTGAGATCATGATGTGACCCAAAACCAAGAAATTAGATGCTCAACTGACTATGCCACCCAGGTACCTCAACAGGTTCTTGTTTTGACAAAAAAACCTGGAATTATTTTGCCTCACATTTAGGCATGAAAAAGCTCATTTAAATCTGTTCTTTGTGAGTCCTACACTCTGACAACCCTATTCTCAGAATTTTAGTAGCTTACGCTTCCTCCTGGCAGAGTAAAACATAAGAGTCAGGAAGATCTCAAATCTAGTCTGAATTCTCATTAACTACTGGATGACCCTTTGTTCTGCCTTAAGAGTTCTCCAGGTTATGTTTGAGTATAAACATGAGAAAATGAGAAAGAGACAATCAAGGAGCTTTTTAAATCTTTCTGGTCTACTGTGACATATTACTTATAATCTTACAGAATTCAGCACAAAAATTTTTGAGAGGTAGGATTTGCCCTATTAGATTATTTTTCCAAACCAAATTATATTCTTAGACCTACTGTGGGGACCAAAGTCCCAATCACCGATACCACATTTACATTTCATAGATTTATTTATCAGTTTGCTTTTGGTATACCATCTGGTTCCCTGTGTAGATTCCTCAGTAAAATACCTTGATCATTGGTCCTTGATGGTTTTATATGGCTTAAATGATCAAGATTGAAATTTTCTATAAATATTGAAAATAGATCTCGATAACCTAGAGTGGGGGAAAGGTTCAGTTCAACCCCAGAGAGTGGAGATTGCAGCTCTGTTTATATAAGTTTTATACTAATGGAGTGTGTGTGTGATCTCTGTCAGTCCCCCAGATCATTTCTCCATATGGTCAGACAAACTGAGAAATAAGCCAAAATCATTAAAACATTTGAGATATTAAATAGATCAGTTAGATGACCTAGGACAAATTACTTAACGTCCTTGGGTTTCCATTTCCTAACTAAATGAGAATAGTGGGTTAAATTAGGGGAGATAGACAATATGCAATAGATCTACAACTAATATTTAGCTGTTGTTTATTGCTTCTACTGCCAAATTTAAGTCAATATTTTCAAAATAAAACCCAAAACAAACTCTAGGAATACAAATAATCAGCATTATTTCTCCAAATATTATCACACTTTATTTGCTTTTGCTCAAAAGTTCTCTCCTCATTCACTTCTGATTCACTTGGCTCTTACCGGAGGTAATTTCCAGTTTTCTGGATTTGTTGGTTTTAATAACTTGCACTATATTTCTGGAAAATTTTTAAGTAGGGGGCTTCAACATCAAGGCCTGGAAGAGATAATAAATGATGACCCTGGTAGGAAGAATAACTGGTTGTTATTCAGGGAATGAATGTGCCTCCATATTGCCCTGTGATGATCCAATCTCTTTTGGATCCACACAGATTTCTTTGTCTGACTGCCAGCTCTGGTCCAGGGGACCAGAGGAGGGGAGAGGCCACAGTGGTGTCATGGGAAGCCAGAAGCAAGTCAACCACAGCCATGTCAATATTTGGAGAGACTCTACAAATCATTTACTCCGCTGATCACAAAATCTGAAGTGTCTGCAGGGGTCAACAGATGATGTAAATGAGTGTAGCTGCTGGGCCTAAGTATGGTTGGGGCAGAGGTAATGAAAGGCCCTGTTCCATTCAAAGGGCACAGAACCATTCATATCGAAGGGATTGTGGATTGGTACCTTATGGTACATAGACCTAGGTCACCATTGAGATCCCAGAAATCCAGATTGTTTTTTTTATGTAGAATCTCTTAGTTTTAATATACTACCAATTAACTGAACTTTTAGGACACTCTACAGGCCAAATTAAAAATAATCATTTACTACATCTGCTAGTTTTCACATTCTGGTTTAGCCCTGATCTTCTGAACTTCAATTCAGCACTTTTCTAATGGTCCCTCTACCCAAGAGTATGAGCTCCAGAAAACAGGAACCTGTCAGTCTTGTTCACTGATATACCCGGAGAGCAGTTCCTGATTTAGAGTAAGCCCTCACTATTATTTTCTTTTCTGAATGAGAGAATGAATGAGATTAATCTAAGAAAGGTTAAGGAAGAAAAAATTACTAATCCAGGTTATAAAAGATTCAGAAGGCGGGGGGGGGGGGGGGGTCTTCTCGAGCTTTAGGACATAGCATGAGGGAAGCATCAGTTTGAAAATCAACAAATCAGGGGCGCCTGGGTGGCTCAGCGGGTTAAAGCCTCTGCCTTTGGCCCAGGTCATGATCCCAGGGTCCTGGGATTGAGCCCCGCATTGGGCTTTCTGCTCAGTGCAGAGCCTGCTTCTCTCTCTCTCTGCCTGCCTCTCTGCCTACTTGTGTTCTCTGTCAAATAAATAAATAAAATCTTAAAAAAAAATCAACAAATCATAGGTGTAGGAGGAAAGTAGATCAAAGAGAATAAAGGAGTTTTGTTGAAGCTAAGGCTTGTTTCAAAGGGTTGTGTTCAGAATGGAAAATCCAGAAGACATCCATACCATATAGCTTTTGAGAAATGAAAGCATGAATTTTGTTTCTTTACTCAAAAACTTCATTCAAACCAGAATCCTCAGTAAACCTAGAGTGTCACTCCAAGTCTGCCACCCACCTGCTGTGTGTTGTGGTCAAGAAGCTTGAAGAACCTGTTTCTTCATCTGTAGAAATGAACATGTTCCCACCTACTTTGTAACAGTTTGGTAGCCAAAACTGAGGATAAAAGAGATAATGTTCTCATGGCCCTTGCTCAGTCCATAAAAAGTTCTTAAATGGGCTCGGTATTGTGTCTGTTATTATAATACCAATGTATCTAATCCCTCATTGATAAAACGAGAGGGTTAGATCAGTGAGATAATTTTTTAGACCTGTTTTGTCTCAGTCTAAATGTCCAGATAGAGGCCATGATTTCCATACCATCCTCACTGAATTCAATAACAAAGTTTGAAATAACTCTTCTCATAAACTACTCACTTCCATAAAGCAAAAAGCCTATAAACTGCTACAAATTTCATAGGGAATTTTAGTATGTTTGTTTTTGTTTTTGGCAAACTTTTTAGAGTTCCTTTTTGGTAATAAATTAAATAACATCTTCTTTTTTATTTTTAAGAGACACATAAATTCAGCCTGTACCTGTTTCTCCATCTTCAAAATAAGTGCCATCTTCTAAAGAGTCAGAGAAGCAGTTGAAAATTAGAACTAACCAGTACTCTACTGTCAGTGAGTTTCCCTGGCATTGAGTTTGCTCTAATTCACGGGGAAAGAGGAGGGCAGGGAAATCATAAACAGGTTCTAGAGAGGCTCTATATTGCCCTAGCCATATATCAGCCTGATAAATCAGACTCAAGCAGAGTGGAATTTAAATGAAGCAACTCTGTGTACAAAGAGAAAGGTTATCTTTACTCTTGGGATGAGTACAACCAAACAGTTTCCATCAGGAACTGCAAAGCTCTATAAACTTCAATAGCACATTCTGACTCTCTTCACACACTAATGAAATAGTAAAAGTATTGTTGTCCTTTAAACATTTGTGCCTGAAGTTACAACCAGTTGCAAATGACAGGAAGCTGGAGACGACATTTTAATGGTTATGAATGCATTTATAAAGAAGCTTTGGTATCTAATGAGAGTTAAGAAGGCACTACAATTGAGGAACAATTTACTGCCAAGAAATCAATTTGAAAATTCTATACAAGATTATCACCCACTAAATTGCCTTTCGTCAAAACTGTAGGCCCTAAAACATTACTTCTGGACAAGGAATTTCACAAACAATAAATGCTAATTAAGTAATCTATTCAAATGAGTTGATTGAAAGGGAAAAAAAGAATCACCTCTTGTAAAAACATTTCGACACTCTGGCTATATTTCTGCTATTGCTTCCTTTGAACCTTCTTTATTGAAAACTGGTGGCATTGGGCAATAAACCAGGAAACTCCATTTTCTTATCCCCTCCATGCATTAGAAGTATAATACAACATGAATGAAGGTTCACACACAGACTCACACACACACACATTCCACCACACATAGTGACACCAAAAGAATTCTGTTTCTGATATAAGGAATTTAGGTAGACAGAGATAATTATATATTACAGTAGTTTTAAAGATAGAGGAGAAAGTTGATGCCTATAAGACCTTAAGAAAACACACTCATGTATTCACACACATACTCATCATACAACAAAAGATAAACTTGTGTGCAGCTAAAAACTATTTAAGACCTTTGCAATCACAGTAACAGTCCTGAAAGTCAACAAATAACAAGAAAGGACACGCAAAAAAGAGCCACCTCTGAGCTGAGAAAGGCAATATATATTCTACTCAAAAATGAAGAGGGATGCTTGGGTACTTCAGTCGGTTAAGTGTCTGACTCTTGATTTTGACTCAGGTCGTGATCTCAGGACTGTGAAATCGAACCCCGCATCGGGCTCCATGCTCAGTGAGGAGTCTGCATGAGATTCCATCTCTCCCTCTCCCCCCCGACCTCCCCACTCTCTCTTGCTTGCTCATGCTCTCTCTCTCTCTCAAATTAGATAGATAGATAGATAGAAGGAATGGCCTGGCCTACAGCTGAAAGACAAAACAAAAAAATCCATCATAGGGGCACCTGGGTGGCTCAGTGGGTTAAAGCCTCTGCCTTTGGCTCAGGTCATGATCTCAGAGTCCTGGGATCGAGCCCCACATCAGGCCCTCTGCTCTCAGGAGCCTGCTTCCTTTCCTCCCCCTCTCCGTGCCTGCCTTTCTGCCCACTTCTGGTCTCTATCTGTTAAATAAATAAAATCTTTAAAAAAAAATCCATCATAGCAGAAGAAAGAATCACTTTCCTCTTCTAATATCCAGGGTCCCTCACATCAAGAGTCTTTTCAGTAGATGCTATTTTTTAAAAGAACAAAGCACTTTGGTTGCTGGCCAGCCCTCTGGTCTCAGAGATCTTGGATGATAAAACCATGCTAGAGAAGACACCAATGTTGACCCAGCAAACCACACAGAACCAAAAACAAGATGTTTAGTAGCCCTGTGGCACTTTGGAAGTAAAAGCGATGGAGCATTATTTTCTCCAATAGTCACATCCTTCTCTTTATTTCTCCAATAGTCTCCAATAGTTGATTTTCTCCAATAGTCACATCCTTCTCTTTATTTCTTTTTGTGGTGTCTAGACTTTTTAAGGAACTTGTGGATATGAGTTGGTGACCTAAACCATCTCCATCTTGTGCTGGTTTTGCACAACTAGGAAAAGGACGTGCAGTCAGTTTCTACCATTTATGTGGCACCAACTTCTTGGCTAATGATGGGAAAATTTAAAATCGTGCCCTTTAACTTGAATACAGAAAAGTATTAAACATGAGAATTGATTTAACATCGTGTGAAATTAAGCCTGAAGGACATTATGTCCTCGTAAAGCATAATTACTCCTAAAGTTTTATCTCAAATTGTCTCAGAGGAACTGTCTCAGCAGGTAATAAACATACTTGGAAAAATGTCACTGGCCACATTAAACATCCCCTAGTCTGGATATGGAGGGCAATTTTATGTGTAGCTAAGTGTAGGGGGAAGAGCTCTTGCTTCTAAAAGTTCCACTGACCCAGATGGCTCACGAACACCACTGCATGAAAAGAGAAGTCACAAGGGGTTTCTATGATAAAGACAGCCATCCAAGATCTGTATGTGTGTGGAATGCAACATAGCCTTAATAAGGTTCTGAGGAAGACAAAACCTCTTAAATTAATAATAATATTTCTAATCATCTGCTTTTAAGCATAGTGACACCTGAACTGTTAAATAAGTGAACTGAAGAGGGGCCGTTTTGTCAATGTAAAATAAAAAGAAGTAAAAATACTAATGAAAATGTAAACCCAGAAAGAAAAAAAAAAGGAAACCACCCAAATATTAGCAGCCAGAACCATAGCTGCCTACAAGTTTGCCAAGGAGCACCAAGAAAGGTAGAAATCATTTTCCAGGGGACCTTGGACCAAGGGGTTTTGCTTTTCCATCTCACCTCCAGATAACACACATCTCAAATGTACGCAGGACTCAGAGTTTGTGCTTTGCCCAAACAAATGCCCAGCGGGCAGATGGTCAAGCTGATCTGGACATTAAACTGAATGAGTGGACTGGAGAGGGCCAACGATCCAGATAGACCAGAACGGGTAACCTCACCAGAGGCAGAAGGGGCATATTCTCTAGAAAGCTGTGACCTAAAAAGTTCATGGTCATTAGTCCACAATTCTCCAGGATCCCACTTAAAATTGCCTCTGTTTCCCTTAGTCTCATCGCTGGCAGGTATAATGGTTCATCGAGGAGACTCTGTGGCCATGCCCCCTTTATGGTTACCTGCGGAGAATATGGCATGCTGTTTTCACTCAGAACTAAGCAGTGATATGAACCTCAGAGAAGCTCCCTGAAACAGAAGGGAATGGTGCCAAAAACAGGTCAGTGATGTTTTATGAATTAGGCCTGAGAAAAAGTAAGCACGTCTCCAACTATAGGCAGCACAATCTATCTGCTGATCTTTTTAAAAGAGTTGAAAGAGTAAGCAATAAATCAGCAGTGAGGGGCTGGTCCCTTGCCATTGAACTGTCTTGAGATGCAATTTCCAATGACTTTGTAGTGACCTTGCCTATGTAATTTCAGGGCTCAACAAGAAAATTCTCTCACATATTCCATGAGGCAACTCTCTCAGAGAAATGTCCTGCTTCTCTCAGATGGCCACTTCTGCCAATTAGATACCAGTATTGCGGTTCTCCTCTTTCTTGTAAGTGGACAGACCTGGGATTTGGATTTCTGATACTAATCGTCTAAAGCTGAGAAAGCCATCTGGGCCAGGAAGATGTGTCATAAGAACATGTGGCTCTGCTAAACCAGGCCACAGACGTGGAAACAGGCCTGGCTCCGGCGCCATTAAGAGTGAGCTCTGGCACCACAACTATTCCATGGCAAACCTGTTTTAAGTGCTGAGAGAAAGGCCCCCTGCTGACCTGTAGAATCCCAAAGAAACAATGCTGGTGCAGAAGTGGAGCATCATTTCGTAACTCAAGTCGTGCAAGGGGGAATTGGTTGCATGAAAGGAAAGAAAAAATGAGAGGATGAGGCCCTAGAAAAGGAGTGTGTCTTGTGCGACTCGGCTATTGTTTATCCACTCAGATCCTTCCAAACACTCCGAATCTTGGTAATAATCTTTGTAAGTGATGATCTTGGAGTGTGTCTTCTTCAAAGTGATATGGACTTTGGGGCAGAATCAAAGTTCTTATTTTTATTGAGGGCCTCATGGTGTAGAGTGACATAGGTGTATGGATTTGGAGAGCAGATCCGAATGTGAATTCCTCCTCTACCTCTTAGAAGACATGTGTCTCGTGAAGTAACTGAACCTCCGCGTCTTCATCCATAAAGTGGATCAGACCCTCTTTGCAGGACTGTCATATATTTTAACACAAGTTAAATACCTCCAGCCTGATACCAGAGAGTGGGTTCATAACAAACATTTAAACCTCTTCTTTAAGAAAAGCAAACATTTCCATTTAAGAAAGAATATTGCAAATTGAATAACACTTCTCTGAAATACTATCTCACAGGCTTTATTTCCTTCATTTAGTCACTTAGATCCAGTGTTGGTCAACAGGGGGAAATGTTTTGCTCTGTCCAATATGGTAGCTGCTAGCAACATGTCGCTATTAGCACTGGAAACTGGCTAATGTGACCAAGGCATTGAATTTCTTATTCCATTTAATTTTAACCAATTTAGTTTAAGCAGCTTCATATGGTAAGTGGCTCTTGTTATACTGGCCAACACATTAAGTCTGAGTTCTGATCAAGAAGGAAGGATTTGGAAATGTAGGCATAGGTGGGGAAATTATTCACAGTCTCTTCACCATTAGCGGCAGCTGCTGAAGGCAGGTGGACTGGCTTGACCTTGCTCACTGTAAGGGCTGGTAATTACGACAGCAATAGTGCCTGACAATGGCTTTCTCTACCAGAGCCAAATTCTGTGATCTTGGACAAGTTTTCCAATTTTTCTGAATCTTTTTCTAATCTGAAACATGGGGGGGTAATAACCTTAGGGTTATTTTCAAGGTATAAGGCAATCATGTCAAAATGTGTTGAAACCTATAAAATGAGGGACAAATGCAAACATAATTCACTATATCCCTAGTTTTGTAACATTGGTCCTGACTCAATATTTTTCTTTCCAGCTTGATTGTGGCATAATTGGCAAATAAAATTGTAAAGATATTTAAAGTATACAATGTGACGATTTGATATAATGTGTAGATTGTGGAAGGACTCCTCCCATCAAGTTAATGAACACATCCACCACCTCACATACTGACCTCGTGTGTGTGTGTGTGTGTGTGTGTGTGTGTGTGTGTGTGTGGTGAGAATACTTACGTTCTACCCTCTTAGCAAATTATGATTATATAATATAGTGTTATCAATTATAGTTACCATGTTACATATTAGGTCTTCAGACCTTATTCAACATAGAGCTCAAAGTTTGTACCCTTTTTACCAACCTCTTTCTATTTCTCTCACCCTCTAACTTCTAGCAAATGTCTCTCTACTTTCTGTTTCTAGGAATTGATTTTTTTTTTTTTTTTAGATTCCACATGAAAGTGAAAGCATGTGGTATTTATCTTTCTCTGTATGACTTATATCACTTAGCATAATGTCTTCCAGGTTCATCTATGTTACCACAACAAACAAGATTTCCTTTTTTTTTTTTTTTAAGGCTGAGTAATATTCTATTGCATAGATATACTCTATTTTACTTTCAATAGACATTTGTTTCCACACTTTGGGAACATACTTGTTGTTACAAACATGGGAGGGTAGGTGTCTCTTTCAGATAATGATTTTACTTCCTTTGGATATAAACCAAGAAGTGAGATTGCTGGATTGTTTTGGTAGTTCTATTTTTAATTTTCTAAGGAATCTCCATATTCTTGTCCATATTGGTTACCTGGTTTATTTTCTCACCAATTGTGCACAAGAATTCCCCTTTCTCCACATCCTCCCTAATGCTTGTTATCTCTTGTCTTTTTTATGATGGCCATGCTAACAGATGTGAGGTGATATTTCCCTGGTTTTGATTTGCATTTCCCTGATTATTAGTGATGATGAACACATTTTCATGCACCTGTTGGTTATCTTTAGGTCTTCTTGAGAAAAATGCCTATTCAGGTCTTCTGCACATTTTTTAATTGGCGTATTGCTTTTGTTATTGTTTTTTGTTTTTTGTTTTGCTTTGTTTTGTTATTGAACTATATGGATTCCTTATACATTTTGGATATTAACCCTTTATCTGATATGTGGTTTGCAAATATTTCCCCCCATTCCACAGGTTGTCTTTTCATTCTGTTGATGATTTCCTTTGTGTGCAGAAGCTTTTGAGTTTGATGTGGTCCCACCGGTTATTTTTGCTTTTGGTGTCAGATCAAAAAAAAAAAAAAAAATCATTACTAAGATCAATGCCAAGAAGCTTATCCCCTTATGTTTTCTTCCAGTTTTATAGTTTCCGCTCTTGCATTCAACTCTAATCCATTTGATTGATTTTTGTGTATATAAGATAGGGGTCCAGTTTCATTCTTTTGTCTATAGCTGTCCAGTTTTCCCAACACCATTTATTGAAGAGACTACCCTTTCCCCATTGCATATTCTTAACTCCTCTTTCATAAATTAATTGACTATATATGCATGGGGTTATTTCTTGTATTTCCATTCTGTTCCATTTATCTGTCTTTTTTTATGCCAATACATACTTTTTCAATTATGGAATTGTACTTTGAAATCAAGGAGAAAGATGCCACCCTCTTTGTTTTTCTTTCACATAATTGCTTTGGCTATTTGGGGCATATTTGGCTATTTGTGGTTCCATAAAACATTTAGAATTTTTTTCTATTTCTGCAAAAAAAAAATGCCACTGGAATTTTGATAGAGAGTGCATTGAGGGGTGCCTGGGTGGCTCAGTGGGTTAAAGCCTCTGCCTTCAGCTCAGGTCATGGTCCCAGGGTCCTGGGATCCAGCTCCCCATTGGACTCTCTGCTCAGCAGGGAGCCTGCTTCCTCCCCTTTCTCTCTGCCTGCTTGTGATCTCTGTCTGTCAAATAAATAAATAAAATACTTTAAAAAAAAGAGAGAGAGAGATTGCATTGAATCCATAGATCACTTTGGGTAGCATGAACATTTTAACAATATTAATTCTTCTCAATTAGCAATAATCGCGCCTCGGATAAACCTCATTGGCTACGATACTGCCACTGCGCAAAGCTAGCAATATTAATTCTTCCAATCCAAGAATATAGAATATATTTCCATTTACTTGTGTTGTTTTCAATTTTTCATCAATGTTTAGAGTTTCTAGTATGCAGGACTTTTACCTCCTTGGCTAAATTTATTCCAAAGTATTTTATTCTTTTTTCCACTACAGTAAATTGGATCACTTTCTTAATTTCTCTTTCTGATAGTTTGTTGTTGGTGTATAGAAATGCAACTGGTTTTTAAATAGTGATTTTGTATCCTGTAACTTTACTGAATGTGTTAATTAGTTCTAATAGGGCTTTTTTTGTGTGTGTAGGTTTTTTACAATTTTCTATGTAGAATATTGTATCATCTGCAAATAAAGACAATTTTGCTTTTTCCTTTCTGATTTGCAGAAATCAGAATTTAATTCTTTTTCTTGTCTGAGCAGTCTGGCTATGACATCTAGGACTATATTGAATAGAAGTGGTGAGAGTGGGCATCCTTACCTTGTTCCTGAACTTAGAGGAAAAGCTTTCAGTGTTTCACCTTTGAATTTGATGTTAAATTTGGACTTCTCAGTGGTCTTTACTATGTCAAAGTATGTTTCATCTATACCCAGTCTGTTGTGAGTTTTTAATCATAAAAATATGTTGAATTTTGTCAAGTGCTTTTTCTGCACGTATTGAGATAATTATAATGATTTTTATCCTTCATTTTGTTACTTTAGTTTACCATGTTGTTTCCTTTGTGGATGTTGAACCATTCTCGCATCCCCGGAATCAATCCCCTTTGACCATGGTGTGTGATCTTCGTCTGTGTATTGTTGGATTTGGTTTGTTAATATTTTGTTCAGGATTTTTGCATCTGTGTTCATTAAGGATATTGGCCTATAGTTATTTTTTTTTTCTTGTGGTACTCTTGTTGGGATTTGGTATCAGAACAATGCTGGTTTTATAAAATGAGTTCAGTTGTATTCCCTCCTCTATTTTTTTGTGGAAGACTTTGAGAAGAATCGGTATTAGTTTTTCTTTAAATGTTAAGTGGAATTTACCCATTAAGCCATCTGGTTCCAAATTTTCCTTTGTTGGAATATTTTGGATGCTTACTAGTAATTGGTTTGTTCAGAATTTCCTTTGTGTATCTGTGTGTGTGTGTGTGTGTGTGAGAGAGAGAGAGAGAGAAATTCAGTCTTTGTAGGTTATACATTTCTAGGAGTTTATCCATTTCTTCTAGGATGTCCAATTTATTGGTATATAATTATTTATAGTAGTCTTTTAAGATCCTTTGTTTCTCTGTAGCTTCAGTTGTAATGTCTCCTCTTTTCATTTATGGTTTTATTCATTTGAATCCTCTCTTTTTCTCTTGGTAAGTGTAGTTAATGGTTATCTATTTTGTTCATCTTTTTAAAAAAAAGCTCTTAGTTTCATTGTCTTTTCAGAATCTATTTCATTTATTTTTGCTCTGATCTTTGTTATTTTCATCCTTCTGCTAACTTTGGGCTTAATTTTGTTTTTCTTTTTCTTTCTTGAGGTATACAGTCAAGTTATTTATTTGAGGACTTTCTTTTTTCTTAATGTCTGTTTTATTGCTATAAACTTTTCTCTTAGAATGGCTTTTGCTGCATCCCATAAGATATGGTATGTTGTGTTTTCATTTTCATTTGTCTTAAGAAAACTTCTGTTTTCTCTTTTGACCTATTGGTTGTTTAGAAGTATATATATTATTTAATCTCCACATACTTGTGAATTTTCTAGTTTTCTCCTTGAGCTTGATTTCTAGTTTCATACCATTGTGGTTAGAAAAAAAAAATGCTTGATGTGATTTTTATCTTCTTTAATTTATTAAGACTTGTTTTGTGACCTAACGTAAAATCTATCCTGGAGATTGTTTCACACGCTCTTGAGAAGAATGCATGCCTGCTGCTATTTGATGGAGTTTTTCCTGTATATGTCTGCTAGCTCCGTCTGGTCTAATGTGTAGTGTAAGCCCAATCATGTGTTCACATTGTAATAAGTTACTTGACTTTATGAGTAAGCAAAAGCACCATCCAGGACCCATATATTTTGAGGAATTTCATTCCCCTTGCAGGTGGAATTTACTTGCATTCCTTTCTCTAATCATTCCGACCTTAACTTATCTCATAACTTGGGACCACATTCAGAAGACCAAATGTCCTGATTTGAAAGTACATTTTAAACATAGAATAGACGGAAGCATATTCTTAGAGCACATATGAGTATGTCTAAACATACATGAGGAGTCAGAGTTGTATATGCAAATAGCACAAGAATGTGCTTACGTACTTTATTGATTTTCCACAGCTGTTAGAAATGCTTTAATAAATCCAGTTGCTATCAATGGAAAGTTGCTATCAAGCCAGGCTATAAAAATAAAGCCTGGCTTAAATTAAAGGTGAAGCTATTAACATTTGTCCTACAGCCTACAAGACTCTAATGAATTCCTTCCCGGCATTAGTGAACTTGAACCTTAACTGAAATGGGACTACAAAACCCACTGGGGTTTTTCTTGTTCGGTTGTTCATTAAAAGCTTTTCCTGGGAATGGCTTGATCTAAATTGTTCCATAGGTGCTTAGATGAAGACAGAGTAAGTGAGGATGTAAACACAACACATTAACAGAGATTGAGAATCTTTTATAAAATACAAATGTTTCACCAAACAATGCCTGTGTAAAAAGATGTTTAGTTATGGGGATAGAACAGTAGTAAGCACCAGGGCTCTGGGGTAGGGATACTAAACTGCAGATCTATTGACATTCTGGTCTGGATGATTCTTCATTGTAGGAAGCTGTCCTATATATCGTAGGATGTTTAGAATATCTCTGGCCTCTGTCTGCTAGATGCTAGTAGTAACCTTCTCCCCATTGTCACACCAAAAATGTCACCAGACTTTCTAAAATGTCTCCTGGGAGTCAAAATTGCCCCTGGATGGATGAGAACCACTGCTCTAGACAGAGTCAGACTGCTTCATTTGCCTCTCTGCCATTTCCAGCTGATTCTGAGCAAAGCTCTGACCTCTCTAAGCCTTAATTTCCTCATATGTAAAATAGGCATAATTGCACTTCAATTTGTACATGGTTGTTTGCAAGGATTAAATTAGATAATGTATGTGAAGCATTTACCATAATGTCTGGCAAATAGTCTTTATTAAGCAGTAGTTACCATTATCATTAACTACTTTAACTTTCTAAAATGTTCCAGGCAAACAAGCCACAGACTCTAGCTCCTTCTCTGCACGAACCCAGTTATCAGGCACTTCTACAAGAGAGGGAGAAATGGTCTTGCACTTCCTCTTCCAACTGGAATTTCTCCCACACGCTGGATTCCTGGCCTAGGGGCTGCAGCCTGTGCCTTCCCAGGAGGACGAGGAGGATGACTGGGATCCCTACTTGCTCCTTGGTGCTTCTCTGGCCAGGGGTATGACAACAGCAGAGGGGTACAGGAAGAACACAGAAATCTGGGGGTGCAGGCAGGGACCCCGGGCTAGGCAAGCAGGGAGGTGGTCGTTTGGTGGTCATTTGGCTGAAGGGCAGCCCTTATCCATTCATCTCTGGATGGATACCTGGCTTGTTTCCATACCTTGGCTATTGTAATTTATGCTACAATAAATGTAAGGGTGCATGTATCTTTTCAAAAAAAAAAAAAAAAAGAAGGAAAGAAAGAGAAATGGCCAAAAGAATCTTACCAAGACCTCCCTCCTGGATGTATTGTTACTGCCCCCAGGTGAAAGCAGGCTCTTTTCCTAATATAGGGCTTATTAATATGACCTGGACACCTTGATTTATCTAGCCCAGAGAATAATGTAAATGGAATGCAAAGCCAAGTTGCCTGTCAGTAAGCAAGAAAGCCATTTCATTAGTGAACAAAACACCTCAATGGCCATCAGATGTGGATCCCAGATGCATTTCTAGCTACATCTTTTGCTTCACCTTGATTGACATTTGTAAAATCCCAATTTATATTTGTACACCTTTTCATCTACAGGCTCACAATAGATCACAAGCTCCATGAGGGCAATGACTCTGCTCTTTTTGCTGCTGCATTCCCAGTGACAAGGACAGTGCCTGGCTCAGAGAAGGATTCAATAGATACTTACTGAATGCTAGTATTTGCCCCTAAACTGCATTTGTGTTCGTTCTCAGCACCATGATCATTGCCCTTTTATGCATTTCCAGCTGAAGGTTACTGGCTGGCAGTCTTTCTTCCTCAGCCTCTAAATCCCCTGTAGTCTTTACAGAGCTTAAATTTAAGATTGCTTCTAATTCATTTTGACAGTGAAGCAGGGAGGCCAGGAATGTTTTGCCCCTGGCAGGGCGATTTGATTGAAAACAATGAGCTTCAGTGACTAGCTAACCCTAGCTTTAGACTTCCTAGGTGTGTGACCTTGGGCAGATTAAATCATTGCTTTAAAACTCGGTTTCCTCCTCTATCAGACATGGAGATAATAGTAGTACCCTAAAGTTTGTGGTGATAATTAAGACAAATGATCATTTGGTGGCTAATACTTACTGAATTCTGGCCATAAGCATATACTGCCTTGTGTAATCCTTTGAACATCATAGGAGTTAGCTCTACTATCATTCCTGTTTTACATATGAGGAAACCGCAGCTCTTCTAGCAAGCATTGAAGCCTGTTACTTGGTCTCAGAACTTTCTGACTGTCCAAATCTCTTTGCACAATGTCTGATATGTAGTAGACACTCTGTACTTATTGAGTGAATTAAAGAATTAGTGAAAAAAGGTCACAGTTGGAACCACTTAGTAAGTCTCAGCACGAGAAAAATATCCTCATATTCATTTGCAATTAGTACTCTATCCACTTCTAAACCTGCTAAAATACTAAACATAGCATAAGAGAAAATGTTGATGGGTAAAATGGAATAGAGGTTTTCCCAAGGCAACAGGCATTTTAGATATAGTCAGGTTCAAGAGAATTGATTTTAGGGAATCAATTTGACTCCTGAAATGAGTGGTTAAATATCCCCCTGTCAGTAAAAATTCCCTGGCTGCTATAGGTACCCTGAAGTATTCTCACTTGGTTCAAGTCTGAAAAGCACAAAGGAGCCACATTGCAGCCGTGGCGAGCAAAGCACACAGGGATGGTCTGGAACTACTAGGCGTAGTTTTGCCGGCCAATTTGCTGGCCACCTCCTGGATCCCCTCTACCACAGTATATGACATGGCGCATCTGTCCATGCCCTGCCCACACCTCTCTGTTTCCGCTTGATTCTGGATATCATACAAACCCATACACAGGGCCTGGTGAGTGAGTTGTGTTACCCTGGAAGGACTTCATTCCTTTGTGACTGCTCCCAACATGCTTTGTCCTGGGGAAGCCTGAAGATATTTATACTTAGAAACCAGTTTTAAATTATTCTTGCAGAAAGGAGAAACTAGAGGTTACAAAGGGGCAGCTATCAGAGGTTTTTGGTTTGGCCCCCCAATTTTTTAAGAATTTAAATTAGTTACCAACAATAAAAGTTGGGAAATTTAACACCAAATTCCGGTTTCTTTCAAAAAATCATTAGCTCTAATCATACTAGACCTGGATATCATTTGACAATGAGGGTTGCCTCTGAGTGGCAGCCGTCCCCTTGATGGCATTTTTCTCACTGCCAATTTTCCCCCCAGCCTGCTTCCCTCACCTAAGTTACTCTGAATGCATGTGGGTTTACATGCTTACTAACTCACTGTAGAAAAAAAAAGAGTGGTTTCTCATTTCACCGAATGCTCTCCACTGCCTCATCTAGTTCTGCCCACAGGCTAGTAAGAGGGTTAGGACTAGTATCTCCGTTTTGTAAATGAGTAACTGAGGTTCTGTCAGAGAGTTTCCACGGCTTGCTCAGGAAGAGCAGGGATTCAAACTTAGGTCTCCCTGGTTCCAGAAGCCAGTTCCTTCCCTATAACTGAACTGCTTTGTTTGGAGAACAATCACAAAGGTGCCCCCTAGACCTCCATCCAGACACTCCCACATGGAAATGGATCTTTGTTAGGAGTGATTTGGGGGGTAATTAACCCACAATTATCTCCATAAAGTGTTACTGTAGGGAATTCTGGTGTGGCTAATATAGTTAATGCTCAGTGAGCTGCGACCACCCGTGGTGTCTGTGTCAGATGGTCACTGCCCATTTAAATGGTGGGGAGTCTTCCTAATTGACTGAGGAGCCCTCACTAGAGGGGGGAGTCCATGGGATTAGAAAGGGATGTGCTGAGGGGGCTCATGAGGTTGCCGGCACAGTAAAGGCCATGATCCTGGCCAGTCCTTCCCTTCCCCACCCCTACAGGTTCTCCTCCTGCCCTTCTGCTTGCCTCCCTCCAGTACC
Source organism: Mustela nigripes (assembly GCF_022355385.1). Lineage (NCBI taxonomy): Eukaryota > Metazoa > Chordata > Mammalia > Carnivora > Mustelidae > Mustela > Mustela nigripes. The sequence continues at coordinate 59,016,784 of NC_081568.1, read as the reverse complement.
TGTTAATGAAAGCTACCCAGAAATGAGACCTTGAAAGTGTGTTTGAATGCACTGGTAGACATCCCATCCACAGGTAGCTGAGTTAGAGGGAACAAGCAGCTCTTTAAAAAATGAAACACATCTCATCTACTTGGCAAGACCAATGTAAAAGGGAGGAGGGACAACTTCCATTAAGCCTCAGAGGGAAAACCCTCCTCAGAGCCAAACAAAACAACTTCCTGGGGCCCAGATCACCAGGCCTCTTGCCAAAGACTCCATCAACACATCACTTTAACCCCCAAAATGTACAAAGGATCCAGACTGCCCCAGGAAACATATTACCTTCTTCCCTCAAATCCATTGGAAACTTTTTCCTTTATCTTTCCTTTTCTTTCCTTAACTTTCCTTTCCTTGCTCAGATTTACTTAGTTATTTGAGAGAGAGCATAAGGAGGGGGGCAGAGGGAGAGGAGAGAGAACCTCAAGCAGACTCTGCACTGAGTGTAGAGCCCCACATGAGGCTTGATCCGATGACCCTAAGATGACAACCTGAGCTGAAACCAAGAGTCAGATGCTTAACTGACTGCACCACCCAGGCACCCCACCGTGGGAAGCTTTTCACTGAGCTCAGAGCGAAGCCCAAACTCCCTGACTTAGGTGATAAAGCCCCCATCAGCCTTTTTCTATACTTACCTCTGGTCTCATGCCTGTCCTGAACACCTTCTACCCTCTGGTTCTCCAAGAATCTGCTCCCTTCTAGTTCCATATTCAGAGGCCTTTGTATCTAGGGTTTCCTGAAGTGTTTCCCTTCCCCTTTGCCCACCCCCAAACCCTTCACCTAGTTAAGTCCTATTTATATTCCATGCTTATATACCTTCCTTTGAAGAAATACCTTTTCCGTGATATCTCACACTCAACCTACCACAAAAACATCAGGGATGCATGCCACTCCTGTGGATTCCTATAGCATGTGACTTCCTTGTGGTGGGTGGTTATCACATTGCATTTAAATCAACACTTCTCTTTTTTTTTCATTTAAATGTTACTTAGTTAACATACAATGCAATATTGGTTTCTGGAGTAGAACTCAGTGATTCAACACTTACATACATTACCCAGTGCTCATCACAACAGGCGCCTTCTTTCATACCCACCACCCATTTAACCCATCCCCTTCCACGCCCCTCCATCTACCCTTCGTTTGTTCTCTGTTTTTAAGAATCTTTTATGGCTTGTTTCCCACTCTCCTTTTTTTCTTTTCCTCCCTTCCCTTATGTTCATCTGTTTTCTGTCTTAAATTCCACATATGAGATCATATGGTATTTGTCATTCTCTTACTGACTTACTTCACTTAACAAAATATACTCAAGATCCATCCACATTGTTGCAAATGCAAGATTTCATTGGATTATTATTCAGCTGTTAAAAAACCCTTTTCTTTTATGACTCCTCACTAGCTTGTGAATATAGCAGCTCACTGCTATATTCTCAGTACCCGTCCCATCTCCTACAGAAAAGGGTGTTTGGGAAGGATTTGAGGAAGGAATATATCCATGAGCAGGAACAACCCTTTTTAGAGGGCTCTCCACTCTATAAAACACCCAGCACTACATTGAAAACCTTAGTTCCCGAGTGGTCCTATAGACCTTCAGGAGCGTGTAGCCTATAGAGCAATTAAGACTCAGTATTTCCTACTTTTCCAGCCCAGATCAAGGCCTTCCCCACAATGGGCCTTCTACTCTTCCTGACTTAAACACATAGAAGCCAGGAGCATGAGCTCTGAGACAGATTTCTGATTCAAACTCTTGTACTATTTGCTGCTATGGGAGCCTAGAAAAGTCACTCAATTTCTCTGTACCCCAGCTTCCTAAAGTGGGGCTCACTGTGTAGCTCTGAGGATTAAATGGAATCACATTTACAACCTTTAAAACAGAGCCTGATCTGTAGTGAGTGTTCGGTGATACTGGTTATTATCATGTCTTTTCACTCCTATGACACTTCTTAGCAGTTCCTCAGCTCCTTTTGGAGGGAGCTAACACATGACTGGACTAATCTATTATTACTCTCCTGTACTTTCCTAGGTCTTTTTAGTATTTCTAAATACTAAAAAGAGTTTAGTGTAATCCTTGTGAGTAAAGACGTAGTCTCATCTCAATCATGGCTCCTCTAGTAATCTTGCATAGCAAGCTAGAGAACCAAGCAGTTTGCTTGACTGGATGCCTGGGTGATCTTTCTCTTCCAAAGGGTGGTGTTTTAGATGGGATGGTGCACACCATTCATGTTCCAAACCTGAGAGCAGGAGAAGACATCACTGCCCACAGAGCCACAGGCTCCTACAAGATGGTCACCACATAGAAGAAGAAGGTGTGTTCCTTCTCAAAAGACATAAGCCAGTATGGTTACATCATAGCCCATGGCTGAGAGGATCCAGGAAAATCCCTTCAAGTGGGCCTGGAAAACCCTAGCTGAAGTCATCAGTCTAAGAGACTCAGAATATTGTTTTCCAACTCAAGTCAACTCCAATCAAATTAATTTCCTCACTCCACATCTTCCCCACTGCCCACCCCCCACCACCAATAACCCATCTACTAAGAAGTTTAGCCAAAATAATTTTTTAAGTTTATCCAATTCACACCATCTTCATTATTACTCTCCAGTCCAACCACTTCCATTTCTCACCCGGTTGACTGTAATAGTCACATTGCTGTCGCCCCAGTTCTACTTTTGTACTGATCCGACCCATTCTTCTCAGGATGACAACAAAAGTCATTTCAAAACACAAATGTGCTCCTGTCTCTCTGTCTCTGGGTGTCTCCCTCTCTCTCCCCTTCCTCCCAAATACACACCATTTAAAACTCTTAAAATCATCTTATTGCTTTCAGAATCAACCAAAAGACTTCACATGGCTTTCAGGACCAGACCAATCTTATTGCTCTTGTTTTTCCCTTTAGGGCCACTGTTGTCCTGATCCTTGGACTCCAGCTAGATTGGCCTTATTTAGCTGTTACAGAGGCCAATACCTCTTGCCTCAAGACTGGCATGAAGAGTACTCTTTAGCTTGGAGCACTTTCTTTCTATGCCTACCGCTTGATAATCCCTTGGTAATGCTCACCATCCCTCCTGAACTTTAATGTCACTTCTTCAGAAAGCACTTGCCTTACCCCTGATGGAAATTTGGTCTCCCTATTATTCTATCATAAGACCCCATTTTTTTTCTCATAACACTCAGCATAGTTCATAATTATCTATTCGTGATTAACTTATTTCATCATTCTATGTATCAAAGCCATGTATAACTTTTAATTAAAGCTTCTAATTAATAATAGTGAACCAAGAAGACAACATTCTTGAGATAACTACAGCCAAAACAGAAACACTCGATGTTTAAGTTTACTTCATAGATATGCACTTTACCTAAGATCCAGAAGATCTGTTTGGCCTATAGAATCCTTCACATTTCCTGTCCACCAGTCTTCTTCTGATATTTGCCACTTGACTTTGCCCTCACTACAATAAACCAGTTCAGGTGAAAGGAACAACTTTCATTTCCCTATTTAAAATAGGCACATCCTCAAATCTCTGGCTTCCTTTTCTTCACATACTTGAATTCCTACTCATCCTTAAAGGAATGGCCCAGGTTCCCTTCCCCGGGGAGAATTTCCTGACTACAGCAACAGATTAGGCACAGTGAAGGTGGCTTTCCAGCATAGCTTGACCTTGTTTAGAGCTTGCCTCGTACCATAATGTCTGTAACTTGCCCATTTCATTCTCTGGACTTGAGAACTTAAAGGTATCCCTGATACCCAGCATGATGTTTGGCACACAGGGAACACACTGGGTGCTTGGTAGAAGTAAACTGGAAGAGAGAAGGGAGAAAGGGAGGAAGGGAGGGAAGGGAAAGGAAAGGAAAAACAGGTTTATGATTTCAAGGGCTGGGGGAAAAAAAAAAGATAGGTAGTTTTTGGAGAATCCCATGAAGTTAGTGGAGAGAGATGACATAAATTGAAAATCAATACCAATTATTATATGATTAGGGAAGAGATGCCTGATAACACTAATTAGTGCTGTAAAAGTCCAGATACTTTTTTTTCTGGAAAACCTGTTTAAAAAAAAAAAAGTAAGGAATAAAATCTTTTAGAGTTAAAACAAAACAAAACAAAACAAAAAAGCACAATATGAACAGTAGGAAGACCCATTTGTTAGGCAGTCTTCATGTGTCAACAAGGAATGGAAAGGAACATTGTGAGCCTCATCTTTGATTGCAATATCTTCCCGAACAAAATGTGATATGCACAGAGGTCCATTTCCAGGACACTAATATCAAACAAAGCAATCTAAGCCAAGGGCCTTCCCAGACCTGTTCCAATCCTGAGTCTTCAAGTGGCTCTGTACAGCCGTGGACAAAAATTCATATTCTCCGTTACTGATCTTTTGGCCCTGCTCTTCTCAGATCCACTTGAGAAGGCTCTTTTCTGACATGTAGGGAGACTGCAATCATTGATTTTGGTGCCGACTTGACATCATATTTCTAGGCAAGATCTCCCTCCATGGTCCCATTACAGCTGCCTCTGCAGGGAGAAAGCTGGGAATACTGGTCCCATTTACAGACAGTGAAATAGAAGGCTCAAGGCAGGATGCCAGGCACTTTCAGGACCAAAAGCCCTTGCTCTCCCTAATGAGTCATACTCTCTGGGCATCCTTAAGGGAAGGAGATGCCATCACTCAATTTGATTTAGTTCAGCTCAACAGTCACTTTGCCATCAACGTTCCCATTGGTCACATTTATTGAGATTGTACTAAGCGCCTGGCACTATGTCTCATGATCTCTTTTAATCCACACATATCAGCCATTTGAGATAGGTCCCATTTACTTGCCACTTTGTATTTTATATATGAGGAAACCAAGGCTCAGAGAGTGTATACCATTCATCTAAACCAGATTTAAACCCAGGTTTTCCTGTCTCTATAGCCCATATCCTTAACCACTGGGTGCTGCTACTGAAACCACCATTCTATCACCTTGTTTCTTCCTGTTTGCCTCTGTGGTTGCTTAAATTTTCCTTCTGGTCATCTGACTTGCTGCTGTATATAATTATAGAGATCGGCAAACATTGTGCCCACAACCTGTTCGTCTAAATAAGATGTATTGTAATACCAACATGCACATTTATTTATGTATTATTATCTATGGATGCTTTCATGCTACAATGGCAGACCTGAATATTTGTATCAGAGACCATCGAAAACTGCAAATATTGACTATCTGACTCTTGATAGAAATAGTTTGCCAATCCCTGATATGCTAAGCAACCACTATGCTAAAAGCTTAACTTTTATTTTCTTATTTAACTTATACTACAATTGTGTGTGTGTGTGTGTGTGTGTGTGTGTGTGTGTCTAAGTGTGCAGGGGGTACTCAGATCAATCCTATTTTACAAATAAGGAAACGGAGTCTTGAAAACCTCAGAGCCAGTAAATGATGGAGCCATAATTCAAATCCAGGCAGTCAGACTCTAGAACGCATGCTCCTAACTATAAGCTAAAGATGTCTGTTATGGGGCAAGCTCTCCACTGGAACTGCTCATATGATGCTGAACAAGATGGCACTGCCCAAAGGAGCTCTGCTGAGGATAAGAGGACAGCAGCACAGGTGATAAGTGCCCTGATGGAAGAGAGCTGGGTTGGGGCTGTGGGATCCTGGGGGATATACACCTCCTTGTGCTGATTTTAACTGGGACACATAGAGGAGGTTGGTGGCAGGTAATATACTCACTTCCAACGAGGAGAGGGTTGCCCCAAATCTACTGACAATTGCTTAGCCAATTGATTTTCTAATAGTCTTTATCTTAAACAGTAATTTTAAAAAGTGACTTGGTAGCCAGACTATCTGTTGATTTCTAAGTGAGTAGCTTTGTAGGGAATGGTTTTGTTGGAGTCATTAATCCACATTCGAGGGAGACAAGCTCGTCTCTCTTTTTGATAATCTGTTCCCATCTTCTGTAAACTTGGAGAATATGAAAGAAAGGGTTTCAGGAGTCATCGCTATGCTCCCTGACAATGCAGTGAGCCTTCCGGCATAGTCCTGAAGGCTGGCCATCTAGACAACATTTGCATGGATAGAGACCTCATGGGTCACTTGACTGCATTGTTGGATTACTTGAGTTTGTGTGAATTTATGTCTTTAGCTGAAACTCAACTTATATTCTTGAGATATTCCACCATGGAGTTCTGGTTCTGTTTTCAGAAACACTGCAGAACAATGCTACTCCCCACTTCATGTGGTAGTGAAGTTTTCAAAGGGAACATCATGTTTCTTCCAACCATTTCTTTTTTGGGGGGTTAAAGAGCTCACATTCCTTCAACCATTTTTACTATGATACTTTTTCCAAATCTCATTATAATTCTCTTTTCTTATGGAGTTGAAACCTAAAATCTTGGATTTGCAAAAAAAAATCAAACCAAATATTCTTATGATAAGACCTTCTTAGAAACTTCAGCTCTAAGAAGGTCTTATCATGCACTAAATCATGATAATGGCATGTCTTATTGGATTTCCCTTTCTGCCGTGGGTTACTAGGAAGCTCACAGCAAAGCTTATGCTTGATTTTCTCCTCTTTCCTAATTTGATTTTTGTCTCCTATCTCCTATCAATTGCTATTGCTTTCAGTTTTATTGTATCTATTTTTTATGTAAACTATTTCATATATCCACCTCTATTTTATCAATCAATTCTTCCACCCACTATGTGCAGCAGCTTTGCTGGTTCTCACACTTTGATAATGATGATGATAATGATTCCAATAGTAATGATACTAGTAATGATAAAAGGAGCCCACATTTATTAAATGCCTCTGGACAGACTGTCACTTTTCTGAATGCTTTACAAGTGTGACTTAATTAAAACCTTACAGTCATCCTATGAAGTAATATTATTAGCCACATATTATAGATAAGGAAACTAAAGCACAGAGAGGTTAAGTAATTTACCCTACATTATAGATTCAGAAAATAGCAGTGCCAGTTTGAAACCTAGACAGTCCGTCTTCAAAATTCATGTCCTTGTCCACTGTGCTATACTAACTAAATTATCATACCACTTCAAGCCATTCCACATCAACTCTGGGCCCAAAATTTCTGGATCTCATCCTAGGGAATACTGATGTGGGCTTTGAGGAGTTGCTCACCACTGGCCCCAGTAACAGTAGTTTCTGGCTCCTTCATTGTCTGTCTGTATACTCTGGGTACTCCCTCCAATCCTGTGCTGCTGTCTAGCAACACAGCACTGGGAATCAGACGGACAGCCCCAAGCATTGGCCCAGCTGGGATCATGGAGGGTGGCCAGGCTCTGGCTTGAGACCACATCATTTGTATAAAGGTCCATGTTCAGGCAAGACAAGGGTGAGGTGGGACAACCAGGGAACAATGCACAGGCTGGAAAACAGGAGAAAAGGGAGATAGGAAGCCAAGAAGTCTGCTGGCTGATCCTTACTATACCTATTATGTGCCAGATACTTAATTCCATAAGCCAGTTATTCTTCTCATTCTGAAAGAAGGAAATGGAGTTCACAGAGATTAGGTGACTTCTTCTAGGTCATTCAGCAGGGTAGGTATAAACATGGGAATAACTCTTTGTGGTCTCACTAAAGAAGTATTAGTATTCCATTCCAGAATACAGAATGTTACCCTTACTCCTAGGGGCTTTGGTCAGAGTTGAGAACATGGAGCGAGGGCCAGACCCGCAGTGGCTGAAGTCTGAGGGATGCGAGGTGCACTGGGGGACTTGAAGAGGACGATGTTCCTCTCAGCACAAGAGGAGGCTGCTTCTGTCCAGGTTAGGCACTGTGGGAGGGACTTGGTTGAGTACAGATGTCAAAGAGTGACATCCTAAAGAGAGCCCTCAGGAAAGGGGTGCATGTATTCAGCTCAGTGCCTTTCTCCATTCTCCACCCTGGAGGGTGACCAGGGAGCTGGACTGGGTGTAGGCTGGACCGCTGCCAGAAGATAATGCCTGGCTCTCTGTGCATATGTCCTTGCTGTTGCAAGAAGAATAGGAGGGAAGGAAAGCGTTAATGAAAGGAAGAGAAAGAAAGAAGAAAGATGGAGGAAGAGAGAAGATATTGAAACATGAGCTTTTATGCTTTTGTGATTTGCCCAATATCAGTGTGTCAAAGGAAGCCCTTTCTCTTAGGCAAATGCCATGGCCCCGTCAAGTGAAAGGCAATGAAATATGTCCTCACTGGCCTGTGATTTGTATGGGAGGCAGACAGGGCTTCACAACTACCCCAGCAGAAAGCATATGGGAAGTCCAGAAAGGGACACTGGATTTAGCAATAATCTGAGGTCCCTATAACAGAGAACCAGGAAGGAGTCAGAAGGAAATGGACAACAAAAAGCCATAGAGAGCTTCTTAGTCCCTTGGGAAAAACCAGTCTCACAAAGAACAACAATAAAACAAGAGACATTTGATAGCATTTTTCCCTTAAAGTTTCATTTTTATTAATTCCATCCTTAGTGCTACTTGAGATTTGCTACAGCCCGCAGCAGAGACTTTCAGGTCCTGGAATTTTGTGTATCTCTGTGTGACCTGGGGCCCAATGCATTGTCATAGTCATGGTAAGAATAAGAACAATAAGGCCATTGCTTATTGAGCACCTACTAGGTGCCACACATGATACTGGCTAGGCACACCATTTGCTCACCTCAGAAACAGAAGGTGGGTTCTGTAACAGCTTTGAAGTCCTCTGCTTTTGCAACTACTGGCTGCCACTGAGCTCTCAGTTCATCTGTGATTAGATCAGACCATAAACTTTCCCCCCCTTCCCTTCTCCTTGTTAAAATTCTGCAGTGTAGGCAGGGATCCAGAAGTGGAAAAGCCTTCATTGCAGTTGCCTGCCAACACTTTGCAGTACCACAGTGGATGGAGCACTGCAGAGTCCAAGGCTTGACAATTATCCTTGGTGGGTGTGTGGTGTATGTGTATATATCAGAAGTGGGGTCCCTGGCAAGCCCAGGCTGTAGTTTGCTTCTGCTGGCCCTCACTCAAGGCAGCTCTGGTTGTCACTCAATTTCTTCCAGGCACCAGGGAAGCTCCCTGATCTAATAAAGGTTTGAGGTCTTTTGGTACTGCCAGACTACACTCTTCTTGGTCAAATCTTTCCTTCTACGGTTTCCTCATCAGCAAAATGGAAGTGATAATGCCTGGTCTTGGCAGAACTTGTTGTAAGGCCAAAATTGGCTGGTAAATCTGAAAACACTGTGAAAACATTAGCATTGCTACTAAAGAGTGTGGAAGGGTCACTGGAGCCATTCTTATTTTAGTCTAAGTACAAGCATTTTAATCAACCAAATGTGTTGGATGGGTTTACACAGGAACATAAATCTTTTTGGAATGGGAAGACTTTTCCAATTTATTCATAACAGCTGTAGATAACCTGCAGGATGAAATTGCCAAATGAAATCTCAGACTATAAGAGGGTAACAGAGTTCCCAGCTGCCACAGAACCAAAGAAGGTGCTACTAATGGGGAAGGAGTTTCTTGCCTTTCACTGCCACTAGATCATCGCCCCTCACTACTGAAATAGGAAGTATCAAAGTCTCAACATTGAAAAAAAACCTAGAAGTGACCTGAGTCAACTATACCCTATGAATGAATCTGTTTATAGGAATGCAAATCAATGGTCTATTTGTTGGCTTTTCTGGCCTTGAGCTGATAAAGGAGGTGAGGCATAATCACTCAACCCTGAACCTCCACTCCCTGCTGACATATAGAATTATTCCTCTAATGATAATTCCAAAAGGGTCCACATTCTCCCTTATGTCCGAGCAGGCAGTTTTCCCAGTGTCTGGTCCCAGGAAGAATAAGTCAAATTCTTCAAAGTCAACAGAGTATAACCTGAAAAGTGGTAGAAAATGTCCCCAGTAATATAGAGAAATAGAAATGCAGGGAGAGATATCAGAAAAATGTTCTGGAGGGGCACCTGGGTGGCTCAGTGGGTTAAAGACTCTGCCTTCAGCTCAGGTCATGATCCCTGGGTCCTGGGATCGAGCCCCACTTTGGCTTCTCTGCTCAGCAGGGAACCTGCTTCCCCTTCTCTCTCTCTCTGCCTGCCTCTCTGCCTATTTGTGATCTCTCTCTGTCAAATAAATAAATAAAATCTTTAAAAAAGAAAAGAAAAGAAAAGAAAAATGTTCTGGAAATGCTGAGTAAAATATGGAAATGTATCAGGTTTTTGCTGTTTCCTCTATGAGAAAAATCTGGACAAACTGTCCAGCACTTGCATCTAATTATAGTAAAATTTCACCCTAGAGAAAGCAAGCTGGACAGGATCTTTCAGAAGTAACAGCAGAAGCACCCAGTGTTTCTAGCCAGGGGGATATATGGCCAAAGAACTATCACTGCAAGGGCAGATAACCTAAAATTTGTAGGAGAAGCAATTCCAAGAGATGCTGAGTTCCCATCCTTGACAGTGAACAGCCACAGGAATGAGTCGCTGACCCACACGTGCTCACTAAAGAGTCAGGAGAGAAGAAAGCAAAAGAAGGGGCTGATGGGGAAGAAAAGAAAGGGAGAAGCGATAAGAACGAGGAGGAAAAAGTGTGATATAGAAGACAAGAGAGGTGGCAGGGCAAAGAGAGTTGGGGGAGGAGATGAGGGGAGAAATCAGGAGAGAGGGGAGGAGTAAACAGAAGAGAAGAAGGGACTAAAGGAGTGAGGAGAAAGAACAGAGGAGGAAGGTGTCTGCTGGATGTGTAACACTTTCTCTCTGAAGCTAAGTGTGGGTTCACATTGTTTCCTTCACTATACTCTCCTCTATGCTGTTCTGCATGCCTGCATCATGTTATAATTTTCTAGAAAAGAAAGAGGAAGAAGAAAGAGACTAAGAATAAAGAGGAGGTAAAAGGAGATGGCAATACTCTCTTCCCTGCTTTCTTTGACAAATGGAATCAGAGGGTTGGAAAGGTACAAGATAATAGCATTAGTGGCTTCTACATCCATATGAGAGGTCTTTGGGATCATAATGCTGGTTTTGTCCACTATGCCTGATTCCAAGCGAGGCACCTGAATCTTAGCTAGATAGAAGCTATGGTCCCTCTACCATTCTCACTGCTGCACTGGAAGATCAGAGCCTCCAGATTTGGCACCCAATTCATTTGTCCTTCAACTCAGTGTGTCACCTAAACAATTCAACTCATGTTACCTGAGCTCTTGCTCTGTGCCAGAAACCATGCTGGGGACTAGGATGCAAACCAGTGACCCTTTTCTTCTTGAAGAGTTTTTGGCTGGAGGAGAACTGCTCTAAGCACTGGTTTTCCCATCTGTAGAATGAGAGTGTTTGCTTCAGTCATTATCAACATGGGCTTGCTTGAGCCCTAGGATTCCTGACTCAGAATGAATGGAGGAGCACTGCAACCCCCTTCTCCAGAACAGCTTAGCTTTATTCTGTCTCAGATATCGGGATTGGGCTTAAGCTGGATTTAGAAATATGATTTCACTGCTAAAGAAGATCTGAAAACCATTGAATTAAATGGTCCTTAAGATCAAAAGGTTAAAGTTCTCTGTTCTATTTGTAAAGTTGAATGATTCCTTGAAGACTCTAATGATAGGAATTCATTTGTTCATTCATTCAGCAAATGCTTTTTGAGGTTCTCCATAAATGCAAACAAAGACACAATCAACAAATATGTAAAAAACCTAAAAAATAGGGTACTGGCCACCGAGGACACAAAGGACGGAGAAGAGGTTATGGAGGGCATCCTGGAGAGGACACTCTTGGAGCTGAGACATCATCAGTTAGAGACCCACTTTGAAAAGATCTGGGAGAAGGGTAGTCCAGACAAAATGAACAGCCAGTGCAAAGGCTAGATGATGAAAATGAATCCTACATGTCCAGGACTGGGGGATCCAGGTCATAGAAGGCAACGGTGAAAGTGGTATGACATGAGATGCATGTCAAGGCCTGGTGATGTAGATTCTTGCAGATTTTGTAAAGAGTTTGGACCTTCCTCTAAATTCAGTAGATATCTTTGGGGAGTTTCATAAAGGGCTCTGATGTGATCTGATTAAATTTCATAAATATCACTCTGGCTGCTGTGTGGTAGATGGATGGTAAAGGGGGCAAAACGGAGACCTCTCTTTGGTGGTGTGGATGATAGATAATGGAGACGCAGGTATAAATAGCAGAAATTGTGAAAAAAGGTCAAACATGGCACATTGAGAAATGAGAAAAAGGTTTCATGATCACTACATATCCAATACCTTTCTAGACTCTAAATATGTGAGTTTTGATCTTAATCTTGCTTTTTGGTGTCTAATTCTGCCCCCAAGTACACCTATGCTTAGTAATTCCAGAAGGCAAAAAGAAAGCCAATTCCCTTTGGCTTCTTGACCATTTGGGGAAAGTACAGACTCAGACAGACCCCCAAAAGTAAACAGCTCTCTTTTCCTTACTGAGAAGCCTGCTGGGGTGTTTTTCAATTGGAAGGACAAACAAAGGACAAACATTAACTCTTCAATCTCAGATGGAAAAGCAGTAATACTTGCCAACAGATCTGACCAAGCAGTTAACTGAATTTAAATGGAAGGGAGTCGAAACTTGAATGTGAAGAACCACAAGATCCAGTGGTGAGTGATCAGTAATTATTTCTTAAGTGTCTCCCCCAAAATCTTGGCCTCATACTTTGCAGAATATAAAAGGACTATGAGATATATTACTTTCTTTTAAGAATGTACCCTTCAGCTGGAGGAAAATAACCAACACATAAAATAGATATCTGGCTGGCCAAATGGAGTGGGCAGATGGAGGTCAGGGGTCTCCACTATTGCCCCAAGCTGGCATCAGAGGATTTGGGGTTCTAGTTCCACCTCTGTAACTTAGGACAAACCATCTAACTCTTCTAGAACTGATTCCTCTTCCTTAAAACATGGGTAATGATTCCCAACCTTCCTAGCGGGGATTATGTGGGATTTGAAAATGCTATGTAAGTGGTAAAGTGTGGTATAAACAGTAAGGGTACTCTAAGTACAGAAGGTGAAAGGAGATGGCAACATGTCAGCAGCTAGAAACTTTTCTGGAAAACAAAAATCTAATCAAGCACCTCCTGCTCAAAACCCACCCATACTCCCCATTGCCTGAAGCAGGGGTTGGAAAACTATGTCCTGCCCCTCAGGCCAATTCTGTTCTACCGCCAGTCTTATAAATGAAGTTTTACTAGAATACAGTTATAGCCATTGTGGGCATATTGTCTGCGACAGTTTTCCTACCATAATGGCTGGTGAGCAGTGGCAACAGAGACTGTGTGGCCAGGAAAGCTGAAAACATTCACTATCTGGACCTTTAGAGAGAGGGAAAAAAAAAAAAAAAAAAAAAAAAAAAGACAACAACAACAACAAAAACCTGCTGACTCCCAGCCTAGAGGAGAAAGTCTAACCCTGTTTAAAATGTAAAGTCCCTTGATACTTGAAGCAGGATTTGAAAATATAAAAGGAATCAAATATCTTCCTCCAAGTCATCCCCAACTCTGTACACCATTTTTGTAGCATTTCCAAGGGATTCATTCCACATGAGGCTACATTATCAGGGATCTCCTTAGTACTAAATGGGAATCAAGTGTTACTTTTTATTGTAATCTCTACAAGGTTTATCATAGTCCCCGGGTCAAAATGTGTCCTCAGTAAGTATAACCAAATTCAATCTGAGTCATAAATAGAGCAAATATAGTACCCTAAAGGGCAGACAGAGAACTACTCATGATATATCATTGATAATATATCATTAAAAGGGAAAGCAATTTGTAAGTGAATTAATTAATTCACTCCTAATTAATTAGTTGTACAAATATGTATTCCATGACAACAGCTATTCCATGCCATAGAACCTAAAGCAAACTAGGTAATATGGGATTATATTTATTGCTTGACAAGAAGGAAACACCTGTTCTGTGTCAAGCTGGAGATAAAGAAGAGGGTTCAAAGTAGAGTATGACCACCTTCTGATCTCAGGGAGCCTGCAGTTGAGTTAGGGAAGCTGAAGGCCAGCGGATAGTCACTACACAGGGAGACGAGTGCAATGCCAAAGTGGTATAGAAAGCACGGAGGTGGCAGGGCGATGGATAGGATTTCTGGGAATATTATTATTGCACATTTCCTCCCGTATATTTACCTCAGTTTACTCTCCCAAGGAAAAGTAAGTGAGCCAAAGCCCACTCACATGTACCCCATGGTCTCCAGTTGGGATCTATCTGAAGAGCTAATATTGACTATGCTGACCGTTTTATATAGATAATCTCATTTAATCCTCACAACAATTCTGCGTGGTTTTACAAAGGCCAAGTCACTTGTTCCAGGCTAACAGTCAGAAAATGGAAGATTCTAGCTCAAGTCTATCATCAGCTAAAGCCTAGCTTTTTTTTTTTTTTTCCTTTACTCTTTATTGTAGAGCTTAATTACATGGCAGAGAAGAGGACTGGGAGTCTATTCTAGAGTAAGTCTGAAGTTTCTGATCTACATAGATAGTACTAAATCTTGCTGTGCCTACTAAATGGGCATTTATTTTGCAAGGACTACCCAAAGGCATGGCTGGAACATAAACAGTCAGTGTGTGTTCAGTACATAAATAGTCAAGGGAGGAGAGAATAAAGTGTTGCAAAGATCAGCAATAACTCCTAGCCACTGGGTGTGCAACAGACTACTGAAACTATCTCTGGGGAGTGATTCTGGACTCCAGACAAGACATTAATTAAGCCCTAACCACTGAGGGCTAGGGAACTCCCTATCAATTAACGGCCACTGGGAGTCTGTGAGACCTGAAGCCTACAGAGGGTCATTCCCTTTCGCCAGGTGTACTCTCTGGGACATATCTGTGCAAAGGTCACGATGGGTACTGGGGGCAGAAGAATTGGATATATAACTCTTCATTTTTTAAAAGTGGAAATTTTTATATTTGCTAAGCTTCCTAGGTTATGTCTAGGACACAGCAGTTTCTACATTGACTTAATTATTCAAATTGTCACTTTTCATTCCAAATGTAACATAAACCAATAGACATATGGAAAAATGCCCAATCTTAAATAAATTTCATTATGAGAATAGTGAGATGCAATTCCTCCCCAATTTGACAGTAATGAAAAAAATCATCTGAAATTTACCAAACACGGCAACAAAGAGACTCAGGTAAAAAGGCCTTCGTATGTAGTAATGATGGGGTACATGGCACTAGAACTTACTATTAGGAAGAGCGGTAATATCAATAATATATATATATATATATGTATATATATATGTATATATATACATATATATATATACACCTTGACCTCCTAATTCTTGTTCTAGGAATTTATTCCAAGGAAATAATTTCAAGGTTCACATACTTTTAAAATGTTATTTACAGCATTAATAAAACCAACTACTTTGAAACAACCTAAATATTAAATATTTATAAAAAATACTATTAAATACTATTCAGATAGGTCATGGTTAACCAACCAGATAACCAGACAGCAGAGTCCTATTAGCCTACCTAAAAGAACGGTGTGAATCTACATGCCATAACATGGAACTTTCTCCATGTTGTTCAGTCAAACAAACAAACAAACAAAGGCTTCTATAAACCTGCATGTGTATGTAAGAGGCACACAATGAATGTTGCAGATGTTACCAGCAAGTTGCCTAGAATGAACATCACCAGATTGGTGGTACAGAGTGGCTCTTTCTGGGTGGTGAGATTCCAGGTGCTTTTTTTTCCTCCTTTAAAATTATCTACATTATTTGAATTTTTACACAATGACTATGTAATATCCTTGAAAATGGAAAACAAGTGGTTTTTAAAGATCAAGTGCAAACATCTCAAGGGTATATAAATTTTCTGGAGAAAAGGCAGGGCTAAACCAGAATAATGGCAGACTTTCAGAAGAAAAATGTGGAGGGATTTTGAAACTGTCTGACAGCCTTACACAAGAAGCTCCATCCTTCCCCAGTCCTGGAGGAGTCAGGAAAGGCCAGTGGTTTGGAGCCCGAGCTCCAAGGTCAGTCCTTAGGTTTGAATATTAGCTCTGTCATTTACTAGGTGAGTGATGGGGCAAAGTACCTCTTGTGCCTCAGTGTCCTCATTTATAAAATAATAGCAGATAAAAGCAGATAGCACCTGCTTCTAGAATTGTGGTAAGGGTCAAGGACTAAATGAAAGGCACCTACACAATGTCTGGCACATCACCAGTGTTCAGTAAATATTAGCTCTTATGAAAACCAGCTTCACACAATTGTAGCCTAAGTGAGTTAAGTTATCCAGAATGAAGTGCTAACATTCATCCAGAATGAATAGTTAGGGAGAGTAAGGAAGCAGTGGACAATTAGGCAAAGAAATCCACAAAAGTAGATTATCAAAATATCTAGGCTCTGCAGCACAAACATTTCGTGTATGAGCTGTGTGGTTTCAGGCAGGTGACTTAACCTGACAAGTCTTAACTGCTCATTCTGCAGAATGGGGATCATACACAGAAGGCCATTTTAAGGAATAAATGTCAATAACACAGTGCATGGTTATAATAAGTTTTAAATCCATATTTGGAACCATTAATAACGATAATTATTATCTACTATGAGATTCAGTAGCGAGCTGCCTGTCACTACTAGTAACCCGACAGCCTTACTTACTGCATGAAGAGGATGATGCAGAGAGGACTTAGTCAAATAATGAAGGGACAGACAACTGGAGTTTTTTTTTCTAAGACCTAAAAATTCTGCAGTCTTTGAAAAACATAAAACTGATTGTGAAAGTGGAGTTGTTCAGGACCGTCCTACAGAGTGGTGCAGGAGCCCATCACCGGCAGGGCTAACTCCCCAGAGAGCTATGGGGTGCTGCCGTTCTCAGAAGCCAACCCCACTCTTCAGAGAGGTGAGGCAAGTGTAAGATGGTTTCCCCAAACTCTGTTTATTCTGTCCCAAGAATGGCTCTGCCTGCTCTGGGAAAAGCTGTGGAGAGTTGTTCTGGCACCCCAAACACGGAAACCTGGCTGCAGATGAGGACGACAGTGTTCAGAGCAATAATGAACCCATACTGACCGCTTACTGCATGCTGATCTTTGCACTGAGAGATTTGCATAAATGTCTCATTGACTTCTCCCATTAGACCCGTGTATCTGTGAGTATCTATGCTATGAGCATCATCTGTATTTTACAGATTAAAAAAAAAAATGAGGCTCAGAGAGGGTAAGTATTACCCCCAAACCCTTCAGCCAGGAAGGGACAAGGGTTTTAACTCAGGTCTAAGGTACATTCAGAATGTGAGGAGTAATTGTAAGGCTCCTGACAACTTGATAACTCATTAGCATTACAGATGGGTCCTATTCCCTTTCGGACAGGCCACTCAACTGCCGCAGCCTCACAGGCTTAGCTGGTCTTTCTCAAGGTAGCTGGGAGCCCAAAAAAACCGAAACTGCCATGGGCATATCTAATAATTCCTGGCTGGAATGATCTCCAGCCGACTATCTCCAAGATAATCCCAGTACTTAGCACTTTTATTGTCCTGTAAAATCCTTTAATCAACCCGGGTGTCATTCGCACTTGCCTAGTCCGGTGCTGTGGGATCCACTCGACTTCTAGAAATCAGGTTTTCTTTACCATGGCAAGTGCAGGGGACAGTCCCCTGTACCTCTCCAGACCTGCACAATTCCTCAAACTCTGTTCTCAAATCACTGGTATAGCCTGCCTCACAATGCAGGCAGATCCCAAGGGGACAAATTTAAAACATCGAGGGGAAGAACACAGGCTTTGGAATCACAGACTCCCCGGTTCACATCTTGGCTCCTTCACGGAGTACTTACCCTCCCTGAACCTCAGCTTCCTCATCAGTCCAAGAAGGATTCGATGCTCACAGTTATGCTGTAAGGATTAGTGAGATAATGCAATGTTGGAAAGGGGCAGGGGTGCTCACGTAGGGGGCACATATACTAAAATTGGAAAGGCAATGGGGTGTAGAAGTTAAGAGCATAGACTGTGTAAGTTCAGACGCTAGCTTTGGACACACGCTAGCTGTGTGTCCTTGGGCAAGTTACTTAACCTTTCTGAGCCTCAGCTTCAGCTATAAAATGGGGATAATGATAGCATCCGCCTCTCTAGGGTAGGGAATGAATGAGCTATGGCTTGGAAAGTGCCTAGAACAGCACTTCTAAAATGTGAACTGTTATGATTAATGCATGTAAAGTCCTCAGTATGGCAAAAATAAGTATTCAATAAATGGTAACTGTTTTCGCTACAAGGTACATCTTCCGTGGATAATTTTATGCACCTTCATCGCCTGGAAAGCAATTGAAAAATGAAGACATTAGGGGAAAATCTTGTTCTTAGGTAAACCCTGCAGTCAAAGCAGAGGTAACTCACTGCCCTGTTGCGCTGCCAGGATGCTGTAGGACCCCCTCACCACACCCAGCCCTCCATGGCTTCCAAGGGATCTGCCTTTTATTCAGCCATCCACTTTCTCAACAGATGCTCATTATATACCCAAAGTGAGCCTAGAAGCAGGCTGGAAATACCCAAGCAGTTTAAAAAAAAAAAAAAAAAAAAAAAAAAAAAAGCCTCCAGTCCCTGTCCTACTGAGCCTACAGGTTAGTGGGGAAGCTGCACACTAAATAAATGCAGACGCAGATGATTCTTTCGGGATGGCTGCAGTCTGTGTTATGAAGGATGTGCAGAGAAGGTACTGGAGGGGCCCTGCTGTGGTCTAGCACTGAAGGTGTGTATGAGGGAGGAGTCCTTGGAAAGGTTCCCTGAGGAAGTGGCATATAAGCTGGGACTTCAAAGATGAATGAAAGTTCACTGGGTGATGCCTGGGAGTGGGAGGAGGAAACAGTCCAAGCAGTCAGGCATTTTGTTTCAAGGTCTTGCAGCCACAATGTGGCTGGCTCACTAGGGGAACAGAAAAAGGGGTCAGCTGACTTACTCCTAGAAAAGCCACCCTAATGGACTTGGTCAAGGTGCTGGTATTAGGAGAGAAACCCAGGTCTGAACTGCCTTCTCAGTTGCAACACTTCTCTCTTTCCTTCCAGACGCTTCCCACTTGCTGGCGGGACTGCCAGGCCTCAGACTCCTGCCCTGAGGCCAAGTGAGCTCAGTTCTCGCTCAGATTTCCAGAGCTGTGGACGGCGTTCACATTGCCTACATGTGAGCTTCAGCTAAGACACTCCAACAGGGATTCTGCCCTCTGAATGCCTTCGGATGCCTCAGTCCTATCCTGGTCACAGCCCACTGGGTTTTGTGATGAACAGGGAAACAGCATGAAAGAAAGCAATGGCCCCAAAGGAGGAACTTGTGATTGACACAAATGGGGATGTTCCCTTAGGGACATCATGTATCGTCAAAGAATCCAGCCCCCAAGTCACTGATTTCCCCACCAGTTTACATGTTACAGAAAGTAGATGTGCTTAAGTTTCCTACAGTTTTACAGCGGAAATTGATGCTTCGGGAAAGGAAGCCGTATGCTCTGGACATAGCAGGTTTCTTTTGGAATTCACACACTGGGAGTCTGGCGCTATCCCCTAAATGGTACTTTTGTTGTCTTATTGTTCAAGACAGCAAGCTTCTTCCAGGATCAGAACTGCCTGCCAGCCTCTCTGGATAAACAGCCCACCAGCTCTCTTGGTAGATGAGATGTTTAATGATTAGCCTAACTCATTGTTTATCTAAGTGGCAATTATCACCGTGATGAAATAGTATTTTAACTGCAGGGGAAGCATTACGGATAGCTCCCAAGGAGAATCTACTGGCTGGGAATGGCCAACGGAGCTTCCTATACACGGAGGAGAGGACCACTTCATCCTGGCTGGCAGATCTCTAAGTCTGAGATGCTATCATTAGATGCTGCTCCAAAGACCTAAAGAAATGTGCCCCGGAGAAGTGTATGGTCCCAGTCCTTCTAACTGAGGCTCAATGGCCCAGCAAAATATGAAAGTGCGGCCTGTGCTTCTAAAGCGTAACAGCCTAGAGTCAGTGGAGTTCGTGAAACAACCTCATCATCGCAGGAGCAAATCTCAGCAGGTACGGTTCAAGGAAGATGGGACCAGTAAGACTCCACCTGGCCTAGCTGAGGTGGATGTGCAAGCTTCTGAGGACCCAGCTGTGATGGGCAAGACTCAGGCCTCCAGGCACCATCACCTCCCCACCTACTCACTCTCCTTCCCCAGGCCCCAGAAGGCAGGGGGCTTTCAGAACATTGCGATCCAAACCTCCCCCAGTCTCAGGAAGCATTTCCCAGTTTTCAAAAGGAAGAGACTCACAGCCAGCAAGTCCCTGGTAGAAATGCCAACAGCCTCCCCAAGTGCCATCCAGGTCAACGGCAACCTCTCCGAACAGGACATTGTATCCTCGGACCTTGCCTACTTAAGATTGGCTCAGCATCTTGAGGATGGGCCTCGAAGAGTCAAAGTGTCCCACCCGTTTCCTCCTAGAATGTCCAAGGTGCAAAGCAATGGGCCTATTAGTGTATGCTTGGAAGCAGGGACTTGGAAGGCCTCAGAGAAAGCAACTGCTGCCATTCAGGTCCCAGATGATATTTACCACAGTCCTATCTGGGCAGCTAGAAAGTCCACTTTCAGTCCGGACAGGTCAGGTGACCTGAGCAACTCCGTACATCCTTTGGTGGACGTGTGTCCCGGAGATGCGAGAACAGTGCCACTCTCAGATTCAGAAAGATCCCCTCCCTGCTTAAATGCCACCAGCGATGCCAATCACACACCAGGCATGGGGAAACTTAAACCTGAATTGCTTTTGCCCAAAGACAACGCTGAGGACAAAGACCTTGGCCCACTGTCGTCTCTATCAAAGGAAACGTGTATTCCGTCACCTCCACGGACTCACAGCTCCCCCTCACCAGGCTCTCGCAGCCAGCCCGCCCATTCGGGAGGGGCTTCAGACTGCTCTTCGTCAAGTAATGATCACCAGGATCTGCTGTCACTCAAAACTAACGGTGTGTCAATTTCTGCCCCCACGTGTCAGGAGCAGACGACAAAGAACCCCCCCCAGTCAGACACCATGGAGTTTCAGAATGGTTCGGGGAGCAATCACCTCCCATCTCCTCCTCCAAGAAGGGAGACCAAACTTCAGAGGGACAGAGAGACGGGTGGGATTAATCCAGTTCACCTGGCACAGGGGGAGCTCTGGGACCTCCAAGGCCGGCTGCAGTCCGTGGAGGAATCGCTGCTCTCGAACCAGGAGAAGATTAAAGTCCTTTTGAATGTAATTCAGGACTTGGAGAAAGCTCGAGCTCTCACAGAAGGGTAAGGTGAACGTGTTTCTATTGAAAACTACTGGGTTACGCCTTTTGCCAGGACAGGGGCAGAGAGAGCACCGGTTCCTATTAATATAATGCCTCCAAAGTCTTTGAGGTTCTGTGGTTTCGTTCCTTTCTAGGTTTTGGTGGATTTCCATTGTTATTTGTTTTGGTGTCCAGATATCAAGAGACCGGAGAAAGGGGGGCAACAAAACAACAGGATCAAAAAGTGTTTTTATAAAGGGGGGGGGCAGATAGTAAATGACCGCAGAAGATGAGAGCACACGGCTACTTCCCCCATTCCATCCTTCCAGCAAGTTGCGGTATTTGCACAGGATTTTAGTTATCTGTGTGCTTTTTACAAGGAACTTGAGGTTACCATTGACCTTCCCCCCCACTGACCACGTCGATGGATTTGGCCAGTCAGTCCCTGATCCACTAAATAGGAACTGAAATGAGATCACAATTCTGCAAAGAGAAAAAGTTAACAAAATACTTTCCTGGGTGACTCAGCACCAGTCTGGGGAGGGGAAGGCAGTGGTTTGCTTAGGTGTAGAATTCTTGTCCTTTGAAAAATGCCCCCCCAAAGCCTGGGAAGAAGGAATGAGTAAAGCTAATCAACAAAAGGGCAGGAGAAGGAAGAAGTTATTAAGTGGTATTTGCTGATATGAATCAGACCCAACATTGCCTTATAAGAAAGAAGCACTGCGGTGTTAGGTAGAAACGCTTTGAACAAAACAGTCTGGGGTTTTAATAATCTCCCTTCTATATGCAAGGTCCCTCAGTTTCCCTCACTGTTGGTGGGGGTAAAAGTAACTGACTCATCTCACCGACTTATTGTCAGCATGAAGAAAACCTCAGATAACAAAAGTGCTTAAACATTTATAATGCCCTCTAGAAAAGTGAGGTCCTATTATCACAGGTTTCTTGTTTCTTTATTTGTTATGCAACTCTAGAGCATTGCTACTGATAAGAGGGTTAATGCTATGCTGTAGGAAACCAGTAGCTAGAATGTGTGCATCCCATGGGGATTTTGTCCATGGACTCATCCAGCAAATGCTCTCTCCTGCAGGCGCAACTTTTATCGAACTGGCCAAGATCTCAACAATTGCAGTACCTGCCAGAACACGGCGTGCATCATATACAGGTACCTGGCCAAAACCAAGGCCTCTGCTGTGGAGCACAGAAGCTGTGGGGGCCACAGGGCACTCTTGTAAACTCTCTTAGACACAGAGAGCCAAGTGAGAGGCAAAAACAGGAGGCCTTTGAATACCTGAAACCTAAAAATTAAAACAAGGTGTTTAACTATGAAATGTTAACATCTGGTTCCTAGGCAGACATTGCTTTCTTTCTGCACAAGAAGGTCTGTGAGCAAATCACATTGAATGCCCTACCCTTACTGCACACTGAGTGTTGACACGGCGCTAAGCTCTGCGTGGTGTCTGCATCTCATTTCACAGTTCCGCCTTGTGAGGCAGGTGTCCGTGTCCTCAGGAATGCTAAGCCATGTGACCTAGTTTCGCTTTAAACATTTTCAGCGAGCCAGAGAGGTCAGACTCAGGACTCCAATCCAGATCTTTCTGATCCCAAGCCTCGGGACGTCAATCCACCACACCGCCTCTTCCTCAACGGTGGCTCTCACAAGCCAAGCATGTCCTGGGTATCAAGAACTGTGCTAAGCACTTTGCGTTCATTACTAAGTACATCATTTCCTTCTAGCAGCAGTGGGGTGGGGGTGGGAGGTGTGTATGGTTGCTACAGTAAAGTAGATTTGTATAGCGGTAGATGAGAAAAATTACGTAGTGGTAAATGTGCTAAACATAAAGTCAAGATCCCCAAGATTGATGCCCATTCAACTGCCTCAGGCTCAGTTGCCCCATCTGTGGAGTGGGGACAATTACCCTTATTACGAGTGGCCATGAAGAGCAAATAAGCTCATTTTTGTGAATGCCTTTATAACTGCAAGCCTCTGTACAAATCCAAGGGCTTACTACTGTTATTACTAGAAAGATCGTTGCTCCCGTAGCTGGCAGTCCATTTTCAGTAGCATGATAGGAAAGTGGTCAAAAGCAGACATTTCAGGTGATGGCATCTAATTGTGTCTGTCTAAAATATACAGTTGAGCTTTCTCTATTGCTTTTCTATTTTGGAGAAGAAAGGCAGTGAGAGCCTAAGCAATCTGAAGCCCAACTGTATTGTCTGTGTCTTCTTTTTAAAATCTCTTTCTCTTTAGTGGAATCCTGGGATTTCATCCTAACAAGGAACTGGGAGGTAAAGGGGTGTTGGAAACACAAGTCAGGAGGCCTCTATACTTGGGGCCTAGGACCTTGAGCATTTTCTCAGTGAAATGTCAACTCCTTATGCTTGGGAGTCACAGGACCATGTCTTTTCATCAGTTAACACAAGTTTCTGGACCACTCACAGAAAATGCCCTTTATCTTAGTGTAAAATATCCCCTCGAAAAAGGGAGTCCTGGAGAAGGTTTCTGGTATAGGAGTGTGTAAATAGGCAGTCTTATCAATTGTTTACCTTTTTTACTCTATTTTTTGTATCTCCTATGTTAAGTCAATTTCCTAATCACTATGAGGACAAAAACTATTGAATGTCTAGACATTTAGGGAGGACAAAAACTATTCATCATAAACAAGAAGAATGATTTTTAATGAACTTCCATTTAAATTTTGGATAATTTATTTTTTTCAGCAGGGAATGCTGTATTTTCTACCATCTTAGGATGACTTTTTATTTAGCTCTGTAAGTGAAAAGGAGAAGTAGTTATTTCCCAATGCACAGTGAGTGTCACGGCCTGGTCTTGAGCAAATAAATCATTTCTGGCCTTTGAGTTTCCTCATGTGAAAAATGAGGGCTTTTAATTAGATGGTCCCTATGGTCCCTTTCAGTCCTGACATTCGGATGTTTTATGCTGAATTCAAAGTGGCAATATTTGGCTAAACTATGACCTTCCAACAAGTCTGAGAATGTTTGCATTTTTCTAGTATGTACTTCAAACATCCCAAGCAAACATTCTAAATTAAGTTAATACCCCTTCACAGGTTAGCAAACCTTCACACACACACACACACACACACACATCACTTCCTAGTTTTCCAAGAACAGCCACTGTATGCCTCCATCCCTTATTACCATTCAAAGCCAGACTGCTCTCCCAGACAGTATCTACAACCTTGTATCTAAGCCATTGCAAAGGAACGGACAATTAATTTGATGAAAGCAAAGAGATCAGAAAACAACATCCCCGTCAGAGTAACAGTGGGAAGATGAGAGTTGTCATTTTTTTTTTTTTTTTAACATTTCAAATGACTTCAAACCTTGTGTTGTGTCCTGGAAAGTCAGATCTTACAAACTGATGAATAAGTGATGTGAAATCCTCATCCTCAGGCCTTGTTAAGCTTCAGTCCCTCTCCCTGATGATGGATGGGCCCTGTCCCCGTCACTGTACATAAAGCACATGGGCGCCTGATAGTTGCCTGCTGGGTCTTCTTCTGTGGAGATGTTGCTGTTAAGTTAGCAATACATAAGGTTTTCCAAATGGTCTCATTAGCCAAAGGCTATGGCTATGCTACTTGCTTCCATCAAGACATGTGAGGTCATTGGTTCTATCCAACTCATTTTCCCTGCTCCAAGAACAGCCCTCTGGGTGCCCTGACCCCATGCCTCCTTGGCTTTCTTCTTACTGTGGATCATTCTGGCAGTTTTACCTCACCAAGGAGAATAGCACTAATACAAATGCCTACAGATTCCATGCATAGCTCTTAGGGGATCTCAGGGACTTCCTTACAGCTGGGAGGATGGGCTCCTTGGAATTGTGACTACAGAAGATACCAAGGGAAGAGTGTGGGAATCAACTCTATACCTTAAGCTGATTCCAGGCTGTTTTAATCCCCAGTCATTCTCCTCACCTTTCTTTAGTGTTAATCCTAGGACAAGTTACTCAGAGGATTGGGTGAATGCCACCTGTGGTACCAACATTAAGTACCAGTGAATTACATGATGAGAAGGTTGTCCTTTTTTCCAAATTTATTTCAATTCCTCTGATTATCTAACAGGGGAAATCTGAGTTTGGTACTAGAGTATCTTCAAAGCCTTTGTAATGCTTGCTTATTACACTTCTTTGCCAAAAGAGAGCTGCTCTCAGGTTCATAGCCGTAGACAAGCAGTAGTATCTAACCAGAGGGTAACTGCTTTAAATTTTTTACTGAAGTTTTTAACTTTGAAAACTAGTCCCTCTATATATTCATTGTAGGAGATGTGGATCTTCACTTTCAAAAGTGATATTACTTGCTTTGAGTAAGTGTTCAGGTTTAAAAGTGAATGGATTCAGAGAGAGAAAAAAAAAAAGTAAGTAAATGTGCAGATGGTGTGGGGAGTTTCACAAAGACCTGGAAGGTGGTGAATGAACCATGAAGCTTGGAAAAAGCTATCCCAAGGAATAAGCTCTCTTTCCTCTTCTCAAGGCCCTGGGGCCCCTCCATGCTACATCCCTCCTCCATCCCTCACCCCTTCTCTGCTTTTCCAGCATTTTGTCTTCACGGTAAAAAAAAATAAATAAATAATCACAGAGTCTCTTTGGAGATCTCTGGCTACACAAATCATGCATTTATTTTCTGGACATTAATCCCAGAAAAAAATCTGCTTGGTCTAAGCTGTAAAATGCCTCAGATGTTGTAGGGAAAAGAATAGAAGTCCTTCTCATAATCCCATCTAAATGTGTTGCTTAGGAAATGCAAAGAGGAAGCTGCAAACTTACATCTGAAATAGGTGAAGGGAGAGGTTGACCACGGAAGGTTTGAAAGATTCTAGAGAGGAGAGAGCAGCAAAAGAGCTGTTGTGTGTCTGGGCCGTTGGCAGGGGTGGGGGGATCTATCTGAACAGCTGTCTCCTGCCAGCTCTTCTCAGCCTTAGCCTCTTTTCATGGTTCCCACTGCACTCATGGATTTTAAATTTATTTCTGTGATACCACCCTCCCCTATCTGTTTCATGAGATTGTTCTCTCTGTTTATTTCCATACGGATATCTCAAAGCCACCTCAAATTCACCATTTATCAAAACACATGCTGTATTTTCTTCTTCTTATTTCTGATGTTCTCAACACCATTAACCATGACACCATAAATCTTAGTTCCCACTCACTCTTCTCCTTCTTCCTCACTCTTCTCCTTCATAGCACACATCAAAGTGGCTACTAATCCTACTTGCTAAATCCATCCCCTAAGCTTCATCAGCTCTGTCTCTGGTCAGTCAAGGCCCTCATTGTTTGTCACTAGAACACGGCTTTATCTTTTTGCCATAGGTCCCTTTCGCCCCATCCCAGGGAATCCTCCACACAGATTGCTAAATTACCTGAAAAGTAAAATCTTAACATGTCACTCTCCTGCTAAACAACTTTATCCTAGTTTCTGTGGCTGCATTTAGCTCATTTTTTCAGGGTCCTTTGAAAGTGATACCAACCTTCTTACCTGCTGGGTCTCCCATTTCTCCTCAGCCACAGGATCTCTGGCTAGTTTCAAATACTGTGTGTTCTATCATGCCTTGGTTCTTTTGCATTAGCTCCCTCATTTCCTGGAATGCCTTTTCTGCTCTGCCTTGTCTGGAAATTTCCTCTTGCAGCTTAAAAGCCCGTTCCTCTAGATAACCTTACATTACTTCCTGTGGGGGAACCCCATGGCATGCATGTTCTTCTGCCATACTGTTCATCCTATTGCATTGTAATGTAATGTTGATGAGTTTCTTTCCTTCAGCCAATGGCTATTATCTCGAAGTGGTGGGCAGTGTCTGGTACATAGTTGGTGCTCCGTAGAGATTTGTCAAAAAAGGAAATGGCTACATTGCCTGGGGCAAAGGTTGGAGACAGTGATTTAGATTGCCCCAGAGTACAACCATTATTACCATTTGTGTGTGCCACTACTCTTGGGTGGGGAAGTGGAGGGTCTTAATTAATCAAATGTTCTTATTGGGGAAGAAAGGCAGCAGATCCTCAGCAGATGTTTTTGAACTGAATCAAACAACAACCAAATGTAGTATAGAGATTGTCAATTTTCAAATACCTACAGAATGCTACAGATGCTACAGATTCTCCACAAGATGGAAGGTCATCACACCCTCCTTAGATGACTCAGAGAGCCTGCTGCAGTTTCACAGGATGTTGAGATCCTCGCTCATCATGGCCATCCAACATTATTGCCCAGTACTTCTGTACCGGCTGTGATTGGAAAGGCAGATTGGTCTGTGGCAAACCACGAATTCCCTCCATGCTCAAATAAATATCTCCCTTCCATGGTATCTGAACTGCCCCAGTGATCTCTGAGGGAGAAGGGTTTAAGATATTAGATCTGTAGTCTCTCTTGGTAAAATATCAAAACCCAGAGTAGAAATAAAGGCCCTGTAAGATGTCCCTATTCTAATTCCTGGACATGTGAATATGTTACCTTACCTGGCAAAAGGGACTTTGCAGATGTGGTTAAGGATCTTGGGATGAGATGAATATCCTGGATTGTCCAGGTGGGCTCAATTTAATCATAAGGATCCCTACAAAGGGAAGAGGGAGTCAGGAGAGTCTTCTCTGCAGAGTCAGAGAAGGAGCTATGACAACAGAAGCAGAGGTTCAAGAGAGGAAATCACAAACAAAAAATGTGGACAGCCTCTAGTGGAAAAAAATCAAAGGACAGACTCTCTCACAGAGGCTCCAGAAGAACACAGTTCTGTTGATGCCATGCTTTACAGTTCTGGAGGACTTCTGATCTCCAGAGTTCTAAGAGTACCATTTGTGTTGTTTTAAACCACTAAATTCGTGATGATTTTTTTTCAGCAGCAATAATAATACAACCAAATTAAACTCTCATGATTCATAAACAAATTGCATCTAATGGGAGTTCAGTTTATTTGCCTTTTTTTTTTTAATGATTTTTACAATTACAGCAGCTAGCTGACAGCAGAGATCTGTTGGGAAGAAAATTAGGGGAAAGAAATAAGACAGTGTCTATTATTACTGGTCATTATAAATACCTTCTGTTCCCACATTTAATCCTCACCACCATGTGAGATGGATAAAAAATACTCCCATTTTGCAGATGAGGCAACTGAGGCTCAAGTACTTACACAATACTCAGATTAGACAATTGGGACTGAGAGAGTAAGGCACAAGCACAGTTACTCTGAAGCTAGTAAGTGGCCATGACAAGACTGAGACTCACTTTTAGGGCCTGCTAGTTAGATTCCATAGCATGCTGCCTTTAGAGGACAGACCTGTTTGAGGGGTGTCAGCAGTATGTTACATGGCCAAGTTCCCCTCAGCCAAGGGCATCATGAAGGCTTTGTTTTAGATGCAGGCTTTAAGTAATGTTCTCAAAGGGTAATCATGGAGCACCAGCATAGGAGACTCCTGGGTATCCGAATACTGGTTGCTGGCCTTGACCCCCTAACCTCCTGGAGCAGAAGGTGGGGTGAAGGATGGCAGGAGTCTGTAGTTGCAGCAAGTGCCTTGAGAAGTTCTGATCCCAATAAAGCTTAAGAGACATTCAATTAGGTAAAATCAGGATTTTATTTTTAAATGATTTTATTTGAGAGAGAGCGAGCGAGTGAGGGAGCATGTGCACTTGAAGAGAAAGTATAAGCAGTGGAGAGAGAGAAGCAGGCTCCCCATTGATGTAGAGCCTGATGTGGGGCTCAGTCCCAGGGCCCTGGGACCATGACCTGAGCCACTTAACCAACTGAGCCACCCAGATGCCCCAAAAATCAGGGTCTTAAAAGAAGATGCAGTTGATTTACTATAAACTTTTGTGAGAACCAGCCTACATGCCCATGAAAAGAAAATTCTTGCCAATAAAATAGCCCAGCAAATAGCTTTTGTTTTGAATGCATCATTGGAAAAACGTTTGCTTTTCTACTAATTGTAGGGTTAGGCAGTCATATACAGACCTAACTCAAGGGTGCAGATGAGAGTGGACGCAACGGGAAAGGAAGTGGATGTCAGAGGGCTAGCTCATATAGTAATTTTTGAGGCCTCCTATTTCCAAAGAGAAGAGAAAATGAGTCTCTGTCAGTCCACCTTGGGGCCCAGGCTTGCGTTATGCATTACGTAGGGCATTCACTTGCAGTGGCTCCTTCCTGCCACGTCTCCCAGTTGCTCAGGCCTCTTCTGAGATCAGAACACAATGGCAATCCCTGCTGACATTGCTCCTCCAATTAAGGTTAAGACCATGTAAAGCCCAATGTTGCACCCAAGCTAAGCCCAGATGCTAGGAGCTATCCTCTGGCGAGTCCTGGAGGAGCAATCATAAATACCAGATAGGGTGGGTATGCAAGGTGCTGGCCCGCACCAGCTTCCCGACTTAGGAGAGAGCTGTAGTGGCCGCATGCTCCCGAACCAGGTAATATGCATGACCCCGAATGCCAGGCGCCTCCACCACCATCCTCTCATTCCCTCAAGCTCCACAGACCACGGGCCGCCTTTTCACCATTCCCGATTCCTCCACCGTTACAACTCCTTCTGACCAGAAAGAGAAGTTAAGGATATTCCGAAGATTTGCTGCAAGGGCCTCCCTTTGTATTCCCATTGTTCCCAATGTGACTCCCTCGCAGTTTAGATATTCAGAACTCATCAGAAGGAGCCTCTCCAGAACACAGGCCAAAGCCTTGCAGCTGCGTGCCCCGCAGGAGGAAAGCCGAGCCGGCCCCTTCCTGGGGAAGGAGGCTCTGGAGACTTACATGAGCCACCTAGGGCCACACGGTCAGTGGTGCTGAGTGTCTCCCTTGAGTTTCCTTCTGTGGTGAAGCTTTCCAACCACTGGGGCTTGGCCTTCCCTTCCACTTAGAACTATTACCTAACTAGAGAAAAAGGCATTATCTTACTAGAAATGCAATATGCGCCCAGGCCTGTGGGTTTAGTAACCCACTTTCCACCTAAATTATTTAGTATTTTCCTTTTGTCTGCTGCTGATGCTCTGCCAGCATGGAGCTGGGTGGACTGTGCGAGCTTTGCCTTCCAGCCGCCGTCCTCCCTCTGGCCAGCAATGAAGTCCGCGGTGGAAAATAATTACAAATTACACAGCATGTCTGTTCTTTCTAGTAATCACAGGGGCGTTTGCAGCCCTCGCCAAATTTCAATACGGACTGAACAGCATTTATTCCAGATGCTGGAACAAGGACATTAGGGCAACACCACCCAGCATCCCCCCAATAAGTGCCACCAAACATGGCTCAGCTCTCTCTTTTTAGGAAGAAAACATAGAGTTCAGAGCACATGTGGAAATTTCTCAGAGCTCCGACAGGTTGATCCCTAAGACATTTGCTTCTAGCCCCCATTTCTCTCAGTAGCTTTGTCCCTTTCTTCTTCTCCTTAGAATGCAAGGAGAAAGTAAATTTATAGCATCAGCAATTTATCTGAAATAAAAATGAAACCTATTTTAATGCATTAATAGCTAAAGAGGCTGAAACATACTATAAATATAAAATCAATCAAGTTTAGAATTTCACAGGAATAACAAATGGATGGCTGCTGGCACAGAGGACACGGTTGACCACAGAATGACCCAATCTTTATTTCTCTGTAAAGTTAATGTAACAATCATTACCATGTATTGAACCAGGCATGGTGCCAAGAGCTTTGCTAAACACTGTACATGTATCCTCTCACTTTGGACTCCCAACAATCTTAAAATGGGGGTCTGGTTGTTGTAATCACTCTGCAGATGAGGAAACCAGGACTCAAGAGGAGTTCCATGAACAACTTGTCCAAAATTCAATGTAGCAAGAGTGCAAACCGATCCTGCTTTCAGGAGATTTTCTTGCCCCTGCCACTCTTACTCTGACCTTGGAGAATCAATGAATATACATGTTAAAGTTCTCTGAGATGATCTGCCACTTCTGGAGGCCAATCCTAAAGACCTTCTTGACACAGAGCCACAGAAGGCAGGGCGCAGATTTCTTTCACAGTCAGGGATCAGCAGTGAAGATTTCTGCAGCTTGGTCCTACTTACTTATGTATTGAGAAGGGAACCTACAGTTCTCTGAGGACTCATCAGCAGACAGAGGCCCTAGGAGAAGGGGTACACTTGCCAACTTAAAATGGCTGCAAGTTGTAAAGCTTAAAATTATACCCTATAAATAATGAGCAATCTGGTCATTAGAAGAAAGCGTTAGGAACAAAATCCCTTCCAGGTTGAGGGGAAAAGAAAACAAACTAGCGAAAGCTCCTACTTTCCCAGACTATAATTCTCCCCCAGAGACACTTTCCAAAATGGCGTGATTTATCCAAGTGGAGAGGAACCAAACTACCTTCGCTGATTCCGTTGATTCTGATGGCTAATTCTCTAAAAAAGGAAGTTGCAGGCAGTAATAAATCTGTAGTGCACCTGAGTTCTGTGGTAAGAGGGGTCGCAGAAGCACTCTGACAGAGATGATGAAGGGATGGAGAGGGTTTTGGGAGATGTTTTGTCTTCAGAGAGATGCTGTGGATCATTAATTTCTCAGCCAACTTGCCAGGAGTTATGGTTTATGGCAGTGGCTTGTCGCCACTTTTCTTTATAAAAGAGCAAGACTCACCTGCTAAGAAGAAAGTGCAGAGAGACAGCCACAGACCTCAGTAGCCTCCAGTAGACCCAAGACTGCTGAGTCCCTGTATGGCCTTGAGTAAGCTCCCTCTTAGGAGCAGCGCCCACCTCCTCTGGGAAAACAGCCTTATGGGCAGAACTGCCCTGCAAGCTAGAAGCACTGTTTTGAAGTGGGTTGGTTAGCTGGGTCAGAAGGTGTCACCATGGGCCACAGTCGCAGGTTTCGTCCAGTTCCACAGGGGGTTGAGAGGTCTTTAGGGTGCACCAGGCCTTGATCAGCACTGCCTCACCACACCTACCCCATACACATTTGGCACCTAGGATCTCACACAAATAGAGACTACTATGCTCTTTCAGCACAGAATACCTCAGTAGTCAAGCTTTGGAGCTGGACAATATAGGTGCAGATCCTGGCCCTGTCGCTTACTAGCGTGTGCTCTTGGCAGAATATTTACCTCCCCTCGCCTCAGTTTCCTCATGTGTAAAATGAAGTTAGCATCTAATCTCAAGGGGCTATGAAAATTACATGAGACATGTGAGAATCATTGAGCTTGTAGTATAGTGTTCACACTACAGATGACTCTTCATAAATGAGAGGAATGGTAGTTCTCCCTGTCTTCCTGCCACCCCTCTGCTCTCTCCACTTCCTCCTCCTCCCCACCTTCCTACTTCTCCTCATTCCTGTTATTATTATTCACTTAAATACCATATGTCCTCACCTAACACACTGCAGGTATTCTCATTCTTTCTTTCTTCTTAGAATAAGACCCCCCAATCTACCCCCCCCCCCCATAATAGGCAAGCCCTGGAATAAAACAACTGATCTCTCTTTAGGAAAAACAAAGGACAGGGAGTCAGGAAACCAGGCTTAGATTCTGATCATAACTCATGGTGGGACTTTCCTTTTGCCAAACCCTTTGTCAGTTAAATGGGGATAACAATTTTCCCATCTTCCTGGACTATTATAAAGGTAAAAGAAAAACACAGATCTGAAAAGGTTTGTGATATAAAAGTGCTATATAAATGTAAGAGGTTTCTACTGTTTGCTTCTACATAAACTTTTATCTCCCTTTGGCTCACTGCACTTCAGTTTTCTCAGCCAAGATACTGCATCCACAACCTAGCTCTGCTGTTTGGTTATATTCTCATGTATTTACCTACTTTTTCTTCTTACTATTTCTTCTTCCAGACAAGCCACAACCTAGGCTTCTCTCTCCTTCCAATTACCTATAAAAACATCCTTCTACTTTTCAACTAGCATGATGGCTGAAGTATTGATCTATCTGCTAGATTAGTGAGGTGCCCTCAAGAAGAAAATCTGAGAGCTCTCTTCCATTCCTCCTTTCCACACAGCTCACTCTCTTAAGTGTGGTGTGGTGCCACGCATAGGCATTGTGGACAGAAAGGACTCTAAGGCTCCCCAGTGAACTGGGCACCCCTGAGCCAGGGGTTAGGTACTCCATCCATCTTCAGAGGACTAACCTCACAAACCTTGAGTGCTCTGGACTATCTCAATGGTCCCAGGCTTGAATCACACACTATAATAAATTCTTGACCACCATTTGCCCAAAGCTGTGAACCAGAGTTCTGCACAAGCCAAGCACTCAACACTTCTGTCCTCCCTATGGAATATGAGTGGCAGAAAATGGTAAGGGTGTCAGGGTAGGAAGATTAAGAGGAAGAAAACAAGTGGAGATGAGGTTGGGAGAGTTACTGGTGTTGACCTTGATACCAAGCCCACGGCAAACAATCATTCTCCAGAATCTATAAAGAATCCTTTGTTAAGAGTTTATTTGAATTCTTACCAAGTAGGCAGCTTATTCCTTTTCAAGAGGGTGCTGAATTGGTGTAGGTTGGGTGAGTAGGAAGTTGAGTGGTATCTCCTCTTCTCTACCCAGCCTCAAAATGAAAACAGATGAGAGAGGGCACTACCCCCTGCCTATTTATAAGGCAGTTGCTACCAAAACAAAACATACTTCTTGTCCTCTCCCCACGAAACTAAACAGTAGTTTGTCAAATGGAGGAATAAGAAGAAAAGTGACAATTTTCCTTTATGTTAATAAATTGCTTTGGCCTTAAAAACATTAATCAATTTCTTTCCAAAGTGTACATGTTTCCCTATATTCAGCTATTTGTCTGGCCTTGAAAAGAAAGTCACTTTCAATCCCCTTTAAATTGTCAAGACCAGTGGGGACAGTTATAGGAGGGGGGTGGGGAGCTCCCTGAGCTCTAAAGATTATAATGGAAACCTGTGGTGTTTCCATAGAAACATAAAGAGTGTATTCTTCCCTGAACGTATATGGAGGGGAAGAGTGAAGAGTTCCTGACAAGGTGTACAATTACTGAAGAGCTAAAGGTATGAGTGAAGAGGTAAGGCATTCAGTCCCTAAGATAGGAAGACAAGAGACTTAGTGAAGAGTGGAGTGGGCAGACACCATATCCTACGTGAGGACATTTCACCTGTTATTGTGTCCCATCTGCACAACTACCCAGTGAGATGGCTTTATAATCCCCGCTTTCAACTGAGTCTCAGAAAGAGTAGCAACTTGCTCAGGGTCACCCAGCCAGTAAGCGGTATTCTCAGTTCAAACCCAGGAGTGTTCCACAGAACAGTCCCTGTTCTGTTCTCTATATTGGGCTGAACTTTAAGTTGTGATGATGAGACAGAGTTAACATTCTGTCTCCTGGCTCTTCTCCCTCTAGACATGCCAGTTCTATACATATTCTGGAATTCTCCAGAGCATTATTTTTTTCTAACTGGTATTGGGACACTATTGTGAATCTTAACAAACTCAAGGGGTGTGTTGTTGTCATTTGTTTGTTTGAATTGTGAAGTCAGAGAAAAGTTACATATAAGGAAAAGAAGGAGGTCAGTTTATGTGTACGCTCATATAATGTGGTAGAGGTGTGTGTTTGAACAGGTAGTAGGTAGGGGTAGTTGAGATAAATGCAAAGCAATCTGTAAAACAATTGTTAGTTTAATCATCTATCTCATATGCTGGAATCTAAGATCTATGAGAGCAGTATCCATATCTGTCTATCTTACTGTTATCCCTATAGCTGAGCACAGTGTCAGGCCCAGAGCAGGAAATGGCTGCTTAGCCAGCTGGCCAGCTGGCTGGATGGCTAGATGATGGGTAGGATGGATGGATGGATGGATGGATGGATGGATGGATGGATGAATGGATGGATGGATGGATGGATAATTGGTTGGATAAATGGATAGTTGGTTGGCTGTCTGGCTGATTGGATAGATGGATAAATTATCCCTTATCAGAAAGCACAGGAAATTCTGAGAATGAGCAGGAGGTACCCACTTTTTGGGGCTCTATATGGTGTTCTAGGATGAAGTAGGGAAGGCTAGGAATATTTTAGGAGGTAGCAGAACTGTGAATGTGTTTGTGCCCTATCTGTGAACTAGTGCTAGTGGGCTTAACAATCAGAATTTGCAACTTATTGCTTTAAATGTTTTCCTTGAAGCAATGCAGAGGTTGTTGGAGATCAATTCTTTCCCAGCCTCTGAATCCATCTCTTAAGTTTCTACTGGGGAGAGTGAGGTACAGGTAATGCAGACAAAAATTCACCCCATGCCCAGAGACAAAGAGGAGTACAGTGCTGGATAGTGCATCCTGGAAGTGAAAGCCTCAGTGTTTGAGTTTGTGGATGTCTTTGTTCAATGACCTGGCAAATCTTCAGCTTTAACTAAAATGTCCCTAATTGCTTTTGATGTTGACTGACATTACTGAAGACATAGAGCCACTGGACTACCAATACCAGGAAACCAGAAATAATGTCTGTCTGTCTACCATTCCTTCCCTAGCGCGTAGCATAGGGTCTGGCACATGTGTGATACCCAATAAATATTTGTTGAATGACTGGCTGAATACTTGGTGTCTTGCTCTGAGCTGGGTGTTATACATGCATAACCTTTAAATTTCACTGAAATCCTATGAGTAGGTACCATGCTCATTTTGAGATGAGGACCCTGTGGCTTAAAAAAAAAAAAAAAAAAAAAATCAGAAATGACTTCTTCAAGATCTCACAGCTAATCAGTTGTGGAGCTTTGCTTTGGAAAACACAGCCATTATATAGGTCATCCAGCCAGAAGTATGTCTCTGTAGAAGAGACCAGGGAGGGATGGAAAAAAGGATAACACCAAGGAGAAGGAAATCTGGGTGAAGCTTATGAAAAATGCAGAAACAAAATAATCAGAAACATCTTCCTAATACTCCCTAAGCACTGACACCCCATCAGTCTGGCTACGAAACATGCCGTCTGGCTCTTCTAACTTTTCAGCTTCTTCCAGCTTGGAATGCCCAGTTGGGGGCTTCAGTAGTCATGTGTGACAATCATGATTTGCCTTTCTAGCAGCACCTACTCTGAAACTGGGTCTCTTGTGATGTGACATGGAGATAGTAGATAAGGACAGGTGTTCCCTTTAACCATAGCTCCTTTTTATCCCTGGCTGGGTGAAAGACTTCAGACTGTCATGGCCACATCACAGACCACTGTGGGGGTCTTCTGTCTTCTGTATGAAACCTTTCAATTCTCTCCTTGCCAAGCAAAGAGAATATACTGCTTCTGTGACTCTGCATTTCCTCCACTTTCCACACTCCTACAGTGGTTACTCACCTTGGGCCATCTGAGGCCTCTAGAATGAAACCAGGTGAAAACACAGCTAAGAGCTTAAGAGTCTTCTTATAATCATCTCGGCAGTGGAGAGTCCTCCATAAGTAAATCTCCTAGGGTGTAAAGTGGACAATTAAGGGCAGAGAGAGCCCATGCACAGCCTTCAGAGGCATCTGCAAGATTCATTCTTCTGAGCCTGCTTTCCAGTTTCTGGGAAAACTGAGCCAGAGTTATGAATCAAGCTGACAAACTCTGACCACCTGCAAGCCTGATTCTCAAGCCCTCAAGGGCATGGGAAGTGTGAGTACCCAGTGTGACCCCCCACTGGTAAACAAACCAGAGCTTCTGTACTTCCTGACCTCTGACTTTCTCAACTCCTGGGAATTACCAGTCCCCAAATGCATCATGTTTACCTCACAGATCTGTGTACAGATAATACAATGGAGTCTGTATATTAATGACTCCAAAACACACAAATAAAATAGCAAAGAAAAAGTGGGGATTAAGAAATATGTGTTAAAGGAAAGAATTTAAATATGTCTACATTGAGGTAAGTGTATATGGAAAGCTCTCCAAGCCACATTATTAAATTGAGAAGCAAGGCAAAGAGCAAGGCATAATGTATTAGTTGTAATAATGGCAATAATGATATTAATAACAACACTAATAGGAGCTACTAAATATGGAAGGTTTACTTCCATAGAGCCAGGTACTGCTATAAGTATTTCCTTTGTATTCTCTCACTTAGTTAATATACATATTAATTCCAAAGAAAGCCTTTGAGATTGTTGCTGTTGTTGTGTCCGTTTTATTGATGAGGAAATTGAGTCATCAGTTTTATTGTATATTCATCTGTATTACTTAAATCTTCTATAATGCAGTTTTTGTGTAAAATGTATAAAAATAATTAACAATAGCATTAAATAATGTGCAAGAGAGATTGGAGTAATTTTTACGGAGCACCTACTATCAGGCTGCTATCTTACACATCTCTTTTAGACTTAAGAATATCCAAAAAAGGAAGGCATTTCAGGTGCCAGTTCAATCCATGAGGAACTGGAGGTTGAGGAGTGGCACAATCTTCCCAAGGTCAGTAGGTACCTAAGCATGTGGGACTTGATCTCAAAGCCTACGCTCTTCCATGTCAGTCAGACACTCAGTAATGCTAAATCAGTATGTGCTGATTTGAATTTACTTTCCTTCCCTCTCTCTGTTTTTCAGTGTAGAATATGATTTTCGGCAGCAGGAAGGCAGGTTCCATGAAGTTCTGCAGAGTCTGGAGGAAGTGGAACCAGTGGAGGAGGCATCTCCTCCACCGAAGTCCCCAGCAGAACCCCCAGCCCCTGAGAAACAGGACTTAAGGAGGAAGACCAAGAAAGTGAAGAAGAAATGCTTCTGGTGGATCTGAGTTTGTTGGGTCCATTCCCTTTGCCTCCCCTAGATACCTCCCCAAGGTGGGGAAACCACTGCCCTCAGGCCTTCTCTACTTCTTAGCACAGGCCCCAGGTGGTTAGCCATTTAACTTGTGAAATGGGAAAGACTCGGGCTGGTTTAACTGCTGCTGGACACCTGACTACTAATGTCACCTGAATGAGTGATGCTGCTTGCTGAGGACTGCATGGACCCTAGAGTGACCACTCGCCTAGCTTGCTGTCACACATGGCCAGGCCACATCCTTTGAGAGTCTAGTTTCCCACCATGATCAAAACCCTATGACATTTTCCAACACCTCCATGATGCTAAACACTTCTTTCCATCCTGGTACATCATCCCAAAAGGAAAAAAAAAATTTTTGTGCATGACAGGAAGATAGAGGAGCATTATAAGCAGATACTCTAGGGAAAAAAAAAAGAGAGAGAGAGAGAGAGAGACATAAACCACAGTGTTCTAAGATTTTGACATATAGAAGCACAACAGAAGTAGGTAGGGCATAAAAATGCAAGGTCACTTGGTGGGTTGGGTCATTTTCATTTTTAATTAGCCCTTAGATTGTAAATCAAGGATGTGTCATCTCATGCTATGTAAGCTTTACAGGCCATGGCAGAGTGAGGTTACAGCAGGGTTTAAGGAGCTTGGTGGTATGGCTATCCTGCAGTTGTAACTGCTGCAGATCCTGCCATAAACCATCATGTTCTCAGCCTTGGGCCTGAGACCTGTCAGCAAATGATTTGGACCTGGTTTGGGCTTGGACTTTAAGATTCCACAGTTAACGTCCCTGCAATATTTAAGACCACGAGATCCAGCAGCTTGTCTGACCATTCATCTTACCAGTAACATAAGACTAAGATAAAACACAACACTGGTTCTTGTTCATTCATCCCAGCAACAGCCTTGTAGATAGATTCCAAAGTACGTTAATCTTCATAATCTCCCTTTGTGATGACCAGGTGATGGTCACCTGATTGACGAAGCAGCAGGACTGGGGATGAGAATATATATATTTTTTCCATTTTAGTATTAAAGAGCTTTCCTTCCCAAAGTCTGAATTCTTTTGAAGTCTGACTCATTCTTTTGGCAAGACCCTCATACGTGTGGGTCCAGTCAAACTTGCATGGCTGAACAAACTACTAAAGTAATAGAATTAATTGCTACATACTCTTAGGGATAAGGGGTAGGTTGGAAAGGCTCGCATCCTTTGCATTAAATTCTCTACCAGGCTCTGGTTGTATTGATGCTGCTTAGAAAAGGGATCCTAAAGCTCAGCAAGCATTCAGTGAAGAAGACATTTCATAATCCCCTTTGCTGAAGATCAGGTGTCTGAGTTAGAGTCTGCAGAGTGCACGTAGGACGTATGTACCACACTGAAAACTGAGACTATCTGAGCAAACCACTCCGACAACTTCACCTTTCCCTGTCACCGTACTGCAGTGCACAAAGCTATTTCAGTGGGAGTGAGAGGGAAATTTGGCAAAGAGTTCTCGGCTTGCACTATTTAAGTCTTGGAATGTCATTCAAGATGTTCTCATTCTGCTTCTAGTGTAGTGTTTAAACCCACAAAATGAGACCGGAATACATAACACTAAGTTGGAATTAAGATAAATACACTTGTCATACTTAAGAAGTCATATTTCAATAAGATATGCTACCACTGGCTAAAAGCCATAGATCTTTCTGTATCCACACAATCAACTCTTAGTTGGCCCCAACAGTGGAAAAGAACAGCACAGAGGATAATCCAATAAAACAAGATAATTTGGGATCTCTTATATAATTTTATCTCATTGTAGAGCTTCCATCTTAATTTGTTTTGCTTACACTAATTTTCAAATTAATTTGTATTCTCAGGTAGCATGCTAGAAGAAAATAATCCTGTCCCTGGAATTAAGAGACCCAGGCAACAGAACAGTCTATTACACTAACCTTGGCAAATTGCTTACATTTTCAGGACTTGTTTGTCCACTCTTGAATGGAGATATAAATACTTACTCTACCTATTTTATAAGCTCTGTGCACATTCCAACATCAAAATGAGCAGAAAACAGAACAACCCAAAGCTGAGTGGGATCACTTGACAGAGTTAGCCTGGAATGATGAAAAGGTGTCTGAGGAAACTCATGCAAAAAGGATAATCCAACCCTTGGATAATGAAGCTCATCTTGTTGTACACGTACACTGGTTGGGGACCTGAGATAAATCCTCAACTGAATTAAATGAAATTGGGGTTGGAAAATGTTGACATTTTGAGAACAACAACAACAATAACAACAAAACAACAACAAATGAGGCTATGATAATTCTATACCAAAGCACAACACAGCACTACTCAGGCCACCAACCTGAAATCGGGAAGAGGGGTCTCTTCTGGATATCGAAACTTTTAAATAGTTAGAAAGGAAATGGGTTCAGTAAACAACTTCCTGCTGAAAAATGATCATCTTTATGTTTCAAACAACATACAGATCCATATGCCAAATATCTATACTCACCTTCCATGTGAAATCACTTCTTTGTGAAATATTATGTAATATCTACCATGATATTCTACAGAAATGATGTACTTGAGGTTCTATGGTTTCATGGAGAGATATTAATTTAGCAAAAATTACTTTTATAAAATTGAAGGGAAAAAGACCGATACATCAACTTCAGTTGCAGGAGTTTATGTAGCTGCTTTCTCTGTAGTTAAAAAAAAATAGGTACTCACTATACTTGGAACTTCATACCAGTTCATCTATAGAGCACCTTCTTAAAGACTATGTACCAATGTAAGGTTTTGTAAATTTCTAAACTGTTTTAAATGGGATATTATCTTTTGCAATAAACTTACATATTTTTCCTAGGTTTTAAGACTCCATTACTAGCTTGGGTTGATTTGCGTTATAAAATTTAAACTTAAAAAGAACAACTTAGTGGTTCTAGTGACAGGGATAGTTTTTATTATAATTGCTTCTGTATCTTTCCCAGGAAAACAAATCAACAATGAACACATTTAGAACTTAGTGCCTCAGTGATTACATGAAGACCCACATGTCCTGGGAGCAAAGGAGGTGGTTTAAATGAATGGAGTATGTCCTAGCTTCATTCAGATGGATATACTTCCATGATTTTTTGTCATTATTGTGTCCATACAACATAATTTATTCAACATTTTTAAATTTTTTCCTCTAATTTTCTTCCTTAAAAGACAGTTTTATATCACCATCATAAGGAAACCAATATTATGTTCCAAAAAAAGAAGATAGAATCAAAATGATTTTGTTAAATTCTTGCTAAAATTTTTTAGTGTTAAAAAGGGAGATTAGTAGATATTCAACACATGCTAAATCCACTTTAACACCAAACACACTTTCTATTTGACTAATTGGAATGTTTGATAGGGAACTGAAAGGAAAACAACTTTCCCATCATGTGATTCACTTGTTTTTTTCCTTCACTGTCCATGAACCATCTAAAGCCAGCTTGTTTACCAATTTAAGGTGGGAAGAGTCTTGGGTATAGAATCAGAAGTCTTGGGTCTGACACATTTTGCCACCTTCTTTTTGCTAAGTGGCTTTGGGAAAGTTAACTTCTGTGAGCCTCTGACTCCTTTCCTTATAATACTGAACATAACCTTTGCCTTACAAGGGTGTCTGAGACTTAAGTGAATGAAAGACCTGAGCACAAATGTAGAGCACACAATGGGTGCTCAATAATTGTATATCCATTCATTTGCTGATCGAAGCAAATTGGGAGAGAAGATGCAAGATGCCTTCATGGGTCTGTAGTGGGTTTTCAGAATCAAGCTTTAGATTTTCTCAGGGCAAAATAATGGTGTTGATAAGGAATGAACTCTTATTAAGACCAGAAACCATGACAGTGAACGTGCCCTGACACAGTCGTCAGTGATCCAGAAGAATATGCAGCTATATCAAGCACAGCATAGAGCTCAGAAATGAAAGACCCTTGTTGTGTGGAATCAAGTGTCCTTGAGGTGAAAGACACTGCAAGAGTTGGGTGCCTGCCATTTTAAGCACAAGGCAGTCAGGTAAAGCTAGATGAGTTGTCTGCGTGCTCACAGCAATAGTCAGGAACTCAGTGCTGGAGCAATGCAGTGGTGGGAGTAGTATGGGAAGTTTACAGGCCACCACGACTCAGGGCAGTCCCAGGAACCCCTGACACTAAACTTGAGACCCATTCTGACTGGCAGGTTCAACTGCCTCACCAGCTGAGCAGGGGTCTCAATGTGGCCTTTGCTTGAAAAGGCTTTCATTTCAAGCTGCTTAAGGCAATTTGCTGTATACCAAAAACACATTTCTTTTTTTAAGTCCAAAGAAATGTAGATTTTTTTTTTTTTTTTTTAATGATCATTATGCTCTAAAGCATGGCTTGCAATAAAAAGAGCTATGGGACAAATTCACACCCAACCAACACCATTTATGTCTGGTATAAACAATGTTTGAAAATATAATGTTCATAAGCCCTTTTGGGTTTTGCCTCAACTTCATCCCCATCTTTCAACCAACTTATAGATTGAATTCCTATTAGTCACTTCTATCATCACTACTCCTGAGGTTTCCTGAACATATGACTTTGGCCTGCCTCCTACAGGGGCCTCGGTCCTACAGAAAACCAAACCTAGAGCTTGGTTTTCTCACTGCCATAGTGAGCTAGATGCCAAGATAAGCATGCCTCTCCTCCAATACTGCCACCCTGTTTCAAACCCCTCCTCTTATCTGATTGCCACAGGTGTGTTCCTACTGGTCCCCCAACATGTACTTCCTCTTCCTCTAGCACATTTTAGACATTGCAAGTAAAGGCAATCACCACAAAATTTAGATCTGACCCATGTCATACTTCAGTTTCCTGATAAATTTAAGAATGTAAGACTGGGTCTGTCACTACAAACCCAGAAGGGCCCACCTGCCTCTCCCATGGAAGCATGCATCTCAGGCACATCAAGTCACCCTGGCTCCCTTTGACCCATTACGCTAACACATCCTTAAGGGTCTGTGTACACTTTTCCTTCTGCCTGGAATAATACACAATATGCCGTCCTCCTTGCCCAGTTTCCAGCTCTGTTGGGGCTTCACACGTAACGTTTTCTAAGACTACTAACTACCACCACTTCCCTGGATCATATGAAATACCCCTTCTGGACACTCACCTGGCACCAGGGATTCTTCCTTCAAATTTCTTGACACAGTTAACCTTGTACATACATTTGTGTCATTCTTTGATGACCGTGTTCCTCTCTCAAAGCCTATAATCTTCTTAAGGTAGGAACCCTGCTTATTTTTGCTTATCTTTGTATCTCTAGCACTTAACACAATGGAATTGAAATATCTGTTGAAGCAATAAATTAATGAATGAATTGGATCCAATGGATAGACATGAAAAAAATGATTCCCAATTTTTTCCTTATCTATCAGTTCTTATATGGCGATGATCCCACTGGAGTGTATAGGCCCTGTCTTTCCCCCCAGGAACATCCATCCTTCTACTGACTAGCAAGTAATGTGCCAGGACTTGTAATTCTACTATGGTCCACGTGGCACTCAGGACCCGGGAACATCAAGCCATTATACTTCTACCCTCACTGCAACCCCCAACACCTTTATTCAGAATATTGACAGTCCAGCTTATCCTCATTTCAGAACAAATTGCCATCATAATTAAATCCCCATGCATTTTGCACATTTTACCAAGATACTGCCTTACTGTATGAAAGAGAAAATTAGTTTTGAAATTAAAGCAGATTGTTAACTATTTTCTCTATAAAGTTTCCATTAAAATGCCAAAATTTATTACATGTGACCTAGTCCATTTTACACAAAGCGTAATTTAAAGGAGACAGGGTCTGTCTAACTGAAAAGCACAATGGGCAGAGCATTTTGCCTTGGCTTAAGCCACAACTAAAATGAAAAGACAATAAACATCATACCAAAGCAAATAAGAGGTTTATTATCATGAATGGCTTCACCAATTCTCAGAATCCATAACTATATTATAACTATATTATATTAAATTTCACTCAAATTAAACCAGTACTTTTTTCCCCCTGGCAAAATCTCTATAGGCATTTTTTAAATCATCAGCTAAACACAATGACCTCCCATTGGTGCTTGGACTTGGTTTCCCAGGTAGCACATGTGATACTGTGATACCCTGGTTATGCTGACACAAAAGCCTTCTTTCTCCTGAGCCAAATGGGCTGAGTCATTCTAATTGTTGAAATCAAGAGTGGTTCATGTAACTCTTACACCAAGTACCCAAAGCCTAACTGAATCCAGCCCCACATGCAGACATATCAGGTGGGTGATCGAGAAGAGGGGACATCATGAGCTGTTGTCATTGTTTTTTGTTTACTTCTTTGTTTCAAGATGGAAAAAAAGTATGCTTTCTGTAGTTAGGGATCAAAGGGAGAAAATTCAAAGGCCTGCAACGAGCTCACCACTGA
The DNA here is from genome assembly GCF_022355385.1 of Mustela nigripes. Lineage (NCBI taxonomy): Eukaryota > Metazoa > Chordata > Mammalia > Carnivora > Mustelidae > Mustela > Mustela nigripes. The sequence goes on along the minus strand of NC_081568.1, from coordinate 58,972,473 downwards.
CCAGACTGGATTTCCTGGAATAGATCTCTCCTTTCACTCTACAACCACGCATCTAGCAGCACCAGGAAACTCAGATGAACCCCAGTCCAAAATCACTATTTTCCAAGAGTTATTGATTCCCTTCTCTGTGCTGGTCAAGAAAATCATAGATGCAGCCCTTGCCTCATACAGCTTATTATGGTCCAGTGATGGGGGGAAGGATTCTGACAATAAGCACACAGCATTTTCTGATTCATGCACCTGGATGTCACACCCAAGCACCCTCCCCTTCCTTTTGACCCTCTTAATGCTGTCCTTATTGTTCTCTTGGGATGATTATTTGTCCTAAATTATAGCTATTTCTAGTTCTTCCCTTTTTTCTTTCCCTACTGTATATGATGTCCTGAGAGTAGGAACTGCCTTTCTCACCTTATAAAGTCTTATGTGCAGGAGGTCCTTGTTTAACCATGAATAACTTTGCCATCATGAGCCCTTGTCTATTCCATGTAGACCCCTGTACTGTACTGGCATTAAAGGGCTACTTTCTCTCACAATTTTCCAGCTCTGTCAGACCTAGCTCTTCTTGGCTACCTGGGGATCTCCCTAAGACACACATTTGGCCATTCCCTGGCTTCTATATCTCTAATAGCACCCTGCCGCCATCCTAGAACATAACATTCTTCCTACAGCAAACAAGGTTCTTCACAGTCTGACACCACCCAACTTCCTACTACTTTACACCACCCCCCCCATGCCTGCCTCCATGCCACCTTCCAAAAAAGTCAGAGCCTATTGCATATCAGTGACTTAGCTGTTGTTTCCTCTACCTGGGACATTGTCCCAACACCTATCTATCATGGGAAATAATTTTCATTTGGGGAAATAAATGAATATTAGTCATATCACTACTAATTGTGATAATAACGTCTCTAGTTTCTTGAAGTTAAAATGGGCTGTTATTGGGGAAGGAGTCAAGATGGTGGAGAAGTAGCAGGCTGAGGCTATATCAGGTGGCAGGAGATCAGCTAGATGGCTTTTCTAAACATTGCAAACACTCACAAATCCAACGGGAGATCAAAGAGAAAAAGAACAGCAATTCCAGAAACAGAAAATCAACCACTTTGAGAAGTAAATCCAAAGCGATGGGAAGATAGACGGTGGTGGGAGGGGCCGGCTCCCGGCAAGCAGTGGAGCAACGGAGCACAAAGTCGGGACTTTTAAAAGTCTGTTCCACTGAGGGACATCGCTCCAGAAGCTAAACCAGGGTGAAGCCCTCAGGGTCAGCGTGGCCACAGGTCCCACAGGGTCACAGAAGGATCGAGTGTGTCTGAGTATCACAGAGCTTGCAGGTATTAGAAGGGGGAAGCTGGCTACAGAGACAAAGCTGAGGAGTGAGCTCTCAGCTCAGGGTTACCTTGAACTGGTCGCAGGCTCAGTGAGCTCGGAGCGCCACCAGAGGCCAGGGAGACGGGAGTGATTGGGCACTATTCTCTGAGGGTGCACTGAGGAGTGGGGCTCCAAGCTCTCAGCTCCTCCAGGCTGGAGTCTGGGAGGCCACCATTTTAATTCCCCTCCTCCGGAACTCGGAACTCAGTGGAAAGCGTTCAAGGAACAAAAGTTCCCGAAAGCAAACCTGAACAGATTACTCAGCCCGGCCCTTAGTAAGGGCAGTGCAATTCTGCCTGGGGCAAAGACATTTGAGAATCACTACAAGAGGCCCCTCTCCTAGAGGATCAACAAGAAATCCAGCCAGGACCAAGTTCACCTACCAAGGAGTGCAGGTTCAATACCAAGGAGAGCAGCGGAATTCCAGAGGAGGAGAAAGCAAAGCACTGAACTCATGGCTTTCTCCCTATGATTCATTAGTCTTGCAGTTAATTTAATTTGGTGTTTTTTTTTTTTTTTTATTTTTCAATTTGTTTCTTTTTCAATTTTTTCTTTTCTTTTTTTTTCTTCTCCTGCTAAATTTTTTTTAACTTTTACCCTTTCCTTTTTTAACGTTTTTTAACTAATTTATCTAATATATATATACATTTTTTATTTTTTTATATTTTTTCTTTATTCATTTTCTTTTTTTAATTGTTTCATTTTTTTTTT
>NC_081568.1:58969163-58970297 GCF_022355385.1 Mustela nigripes | reverse complement strand
TCTCTTCTGATTTGGTTAAAGCAAATTTTCCTGGGGTCTTTGCCACCCTTTTAGTATTTTACTTGCTCCTTCATATACTCTTCTCTGGACAAAATGACAAGGCAGAAAAATTCACCACAAAAAAAAAGAACAAGAGGCAGTACCAAAGGTAGGGACCTAATCAATACAGATATTGGTAATATGTCAGATCTAGAGTTCAGAATGACAATTCTCAAGGTTCTAGCCAAGCTCAAAAAAGGCATGGAAGATATTAGAGAAACCCTGTCGGGAGATATAAAATCCCTTTCTGGAGAAATAAAAGAACTAAAATCTAACCAAGTTGAAATCAAAAAACCTATTAATGAGGTGCAATAAAAAATGGAGGCTCTCACTGCTAGGATAAATGAGGCAGAAGAAAGAATTAGTGATATAGAAGACCAAATGACAGAGAATAAAGAAGCTGAGCAAAAGAGGGACAAACAGCTACTGGACCATGAGGGGAGAATTCGAGAGATAAGTGACACCACAAGATGAAACAACATAAGAATACTAAGGATTCCAGAAGAAGAAGAAAGAAAGAGGGGAGCAGAAGGTATATTGGAGAGAATTATTATAGAGAATTTGCCTAATATGGCAAAGGGAACAAGCATCAAAATCCAGGAGGCGCAGAGAACCCCCCGCAAAATCAACAAGAATAGGTCCACACCCCGTCATCTAATAGTAAAATTTGCAAGTCTTAGTGACAAAGAGAAAATCCTGAAAGCAGCCTGGGAAAAGAAGTCTGTAACATACAATGGTAAAAATATTAGATTGGCAGCAGACTTATCCACAGAGACCTGGCAGGTCAGAAAGAATTGGCATGATATATTCTGAAGACTAAATGAGAAAAACATGCAGCCAAGAATACTATACCCAGCTAGGCTATCATTGAAAATAGAAGGAGAGATTAAAAGCTTCCAGGACAAACAAAAACTGAAAGAATTTGCAAACACCAAACCAGCTCTACAGGAAATATTGAAAGGGGTCCTCTAAGCAAAGAGAGAGCCTACAAGTAGTAGATCAGTAAGGAACAGAGACAATATACAGTAACAGTCATCTTACAGGCAATACAATGGCACTAAATTCATATCTCTCAATAGTTACCCTGAATGTTAA
>NC_081568.1:58968050-58969063 GCF_022355385.1 Mustela nigripes | reverse complement strand
TAACACCAAACCAGCTCTACAGGAAATATTGAAAGGGGTCCTCTAAGCAAAGAGAGAGCCTACAAGTAGTAGATCAGTAAGGAACAGAGACAATATACAGTAACAGTCATCTTACAGGCAATACAATGGCACTAAATTCATATCTCTCAATAGTTACCCTGAATGTTAATGGGCTAAATGCCCCAATCAAAAGACACAGGGTATAAGAATGGATAAAAAATCAAAACCTATCTATATGTTGCCTACAAGAAACTCATTTTAAACCCAAAGACACCTCCAGATTTAAAGTGAGGGGGTGGAAAAGAATTTACCATGCTAATGGACATCAGAAGAAAGCAGGGGTGGCAATCCTTATATCAGACCAATTAGATTTTAAGCCAAAGACTATAATAAGAGATGAGGAAGGACACTATATCATACTCAAAGGATCTGTCCAACAAGAAGATCTAACAATTTTAAATGTCTATGCCCCCAACATGGGAGCAGCCAACTATATAAACCAATTAATAACAAAATCAAAGAAACACATCAATAATAATACAATAATAGTAGGGGACTTTAACACCCCCCTCACTGAAATGGACAGATCATCCAAGCAAAGGATCAACAAGGAAATAAAGGCCTTAAATGACACACTGGACCAGATGGACATCACAGATATATTCAGAACATTTCATACCAAAGCAACAGAATACACATTCTTCTCTGGTGCACATGGAACATTCTCCAGAATAGATCACATCCTGGGTCACAAATCAGGTCTCAACTAGTATCAAAAGACTGGGATCATTCCCTGCATATTTTCAGACCACAATGCTCTGAAGCTAGAACTCAATCACAAGAAGAAATTTGGAAAGAACCCAAATACATGGAGACTAAACAGCATCCTTCTAAACAATGAATGGGTCAACCAGGAAATTAAAGAAGAATTGAAAAAATTCATGGAAACAAATGATAATGAAAACACAACGGTTCAAAATCTGTGGGACACAGCAAAGGCAGTCCTGAGAGGA
>NC_081568.1:58948725-58967950 GCF_022355385.1 Mustela nigripes | reverse complement strand
ATCCAGGAAATTAAAGAAGAATTGAAAAAATTCATGGAAACAAATGATAATGAAAACACAACGGTTCAAAATCTGTGGGACACAGCAAAGGCAGTCCTGAGAGGAAAATATATAGCGGTACAAGCCTTTCTCAAGAAACAAGAAAGGTCTCAAGTACACAACCTAACCCTACCCAAAAGGAGCTGAAGAAAGAACAAGAAAGAAACCCTAAACCCAGCAGGAGGAGAGAAATCATAAAGATCAGAGCAGAAATCAATGAAATAGAAACCAAAAAAAACAAACAAACAAACAAACAAACAAAAAACCACACAATAGAACAAATCAATGAAACTAGGAGCTGGTTCTTTGAAAGAATTAATAAGATTTATAAACCCCTGGCCAGACTTATCAAAAAGAAAAGAGAAAGGACCCAAATAAATAAAATCATGAATGAAAGAGGAGAGATCACAACACCAAAGAAATACAAACAATTATAAGAACATACTATGAGCAACTCTGCACCAACAAATTTGACAATGTGGAAGAAATGGATGCATTTCTAGAGACATATAAACTACCACAACTGAACCAGGAAGAAGTAGGAAACCTGAACAGACCCATAACCAGTAAGGAGATTGAAACAGTCATCAAAAACCTCCAAACAAAAGCCCAGGGCCAGACGGCTTCCCAGGGGAATTCTACCAAACATTTAAAAGTTTTTTTTTTTTTTAAAGATTTTATTTATTCTTCAGAGAGAGCGGGAGAGAGTGAGCACAGGCAGACAGAATGGCAGGCAGAGGCTGAGGGAGAAGCAGGCTCCCTACTGAGCAAGGAGCCCGATGTGGGACTCCATCCCAGGACGCTGGGATCATGACCTGAGCCGAAGGCAGCTGCTTAACCAACTGAGCCACCCAGGCGTCCCATCTACCAAACATTTAAAGAAGAACTAATTCCTACTCTCCTGAAACTGTTCCAAAAAATAGAAATGGAAGGAAAACTTCCAAACTCATTTTATGCAGCCAGCATCACATTGATCCCAAAACCAGACAAGGATCCCATCAAAAAAGAGAACTACAGACCAATATCCTTGATGAACACAGATGGGAAAATTCTCACCAAAATACTAGCCAATAGGATTCAACAGTACATTAAAAGGATTATTCACCATGACCAAGTGGGATTTATTCCAGGGCTGCAAGCTTGGTTCAACATCCGCAAATCAATCAATGTCATACAATACATTAATAAAAGAAAGAACAAGAGCCATATGATACTCTCAATAGATGCTGAAAAGGCATTTGACAAAGTACAGCAACCCTTCCTGACCAAAACTCTTCAAAGTGTAGAGATAGAGGGCACATACCTCAATATTATCAAAGCCATCTATGAAAAACCCACTGCAAATATTCTCAATGGAGAAAAACTGAAAGCTTTTCTGCTAAAGTCAGGAACATGGCAGGGATGTCCATTATCACCACTGCTATTCAACATAGTACTAGAAGTCCTAGCCTCAGCAATCAGACAACAAAAGGAAAATAAAGGCATCCAAATCAGCAAAGAAGAAGTCAATCTATCACTCTTTGCAGATGATATGATACTCTATGTGGAAAACCCAAAAGACTCCACTCCAAAACTGCTAGAACTTATACAGCAATTCAGTAAAGTGTCAGGATATAAAATCAATACACAGAAACCAGTTGCATTTCTCTACACCAACAAGATAGAAGAAAGAGAAATTAAGGAGTCCATCCCATTTACAATTGCACCCAAAACTATAAGATACCTAGGAATAAACCTAACCAAAGAGGCTAAGAATCTATACTCAGAAAACTATAAAGTACTCATGAAAGAAATTGAGGAAGACACAAAGAAATGGAAAAATGTTCCATGCTCCTGGATTGGAAGAATAAATATTGTGAAAATGTCTATGCTACCTAAAGCAATCTACACATTTAATGCAATTCCTGTCAAAGTACCATCCATCTTTTTCAAAGAAATGGAACAAATAACCCTAAAATTTATATGGAACCAGAAAAGACCTCAAATGGCCAAAGGAATATTGAAAAAGAAAGCCAAAGTTGGTGGCATCACAATTCTGGACTTCAAGCTGTATTACAAAGCTGTCATCATCAAGACAGCATGGTACTGGCACAAAAACAGACACATAGATCAATGGAACAGAATAGAGAGCCCAGAAAAAGACCTTCAACTCTATGGTCAATTCATCTTCGACAAAGCAGGAAAGAATGTCCAATGGAAAAAAGACAGCCTCTTCAATAAATGGTGTTGGGAAAATTGGACATCCAATTGCAGAAAAATGAAATTGGACCATTTCCTTACACCACACACGAAAATAGACTCAAAATGGATGAAGGACCTCAATGTGAGAAAGGACTCCATCAAAATCCTTGAGAACACAGGCAGCAACCTCTTCTTCCTCAACCGCAGCAACGTCTTCCTAGGAACATTGCCAAAGGTAAGGGAAGCAAGGGCAAAAAATGAACTATTGGGATTTCATCAAGATCAAAAGCTTTTGCACAGCAAAGGAAACAGTGAACAAAACCAAAAGACAACTTACAGAATGGGAGAAGAAATTTGCAAATGACATATCAGATAAAGGGCTAGTGTCCAAAATCTATAAAGAACTTAGCAAACTTGGGGCACCTGGGTGGCTCAGTGGGTTAATCCTCTGCCTTCGGCTCAGGTCATGATCTCAGGGTCCTGGGATCGAGCCCCACATCGGGCTCTCTGCTCCGCAGGGGGCCTGCTTCCTCCTCTCTGCCTGTGTCTCAGCCTACTTGTGATCCCTGTCTGTCAAATAAATAAATAAAATCTTTAAAAAAAAAAATAACTTAGCAAACTCAACACCCAAAGAACAAATAATCCAATCAAGAAATGGCAGAAGACATGAACAGACATTTCTGCAAAGAAGACATCCAGATGGCCAACAGACACATGAAAAAGTGCTCCATTATCACTCGGCATCAGGGAAATACAAATCAAAACCACAATGAGATATCACCTCACACCAGTCAGAATGGCTAAAATTAACAAGTCAGGAAATGACAGATGCTGGCGAGGATGTGGAGAAAGGGGAACCCTCCTACACTGTTGGTGGGAATGCAAGCTGGTGCAACCTCTCTGGAAAACAACATGGAGGTTCCTCAAAATGTTGAAAATAGAACCCTATGACCCAGCAATTGCACTACTGGGTATTTACCCTAAAGATACAAATGTAGTGATCCGAAGGGGCACGTGCACCCAAATGTTTACAGCAGCAATGTCTACAATAGCCAAACTATAGAAAGAACTTAGATGTCCATCAACAGATGAATGGATAAAGAAGAGGTGGTATATATACACAATGGAATACTATGCAGCCATCAAAAGAAATGAAATCTTGCCATTTGCGATGACGTGGATGGAACTAGAGGGTATCATGCTTAGCGAAATAAGTCAATTGGAGAAAGACAACTATCATATGATCTCCCTGATATGAGGAAGTGGTGATGCAACATGGGGGGTTAAGGGAGATAGGAGAAGAATCAATGAAACAAGATGGGATTGGGAGGAAGACAAACCATAAGTGACTCTTAATCTCACAAAACAAACAAACTGAGGGTTGCTAGGGGGAGGGAGTTTGAGAGAGGGGGGTGGGGTTATGGACATTGGGGAGGGTATATGCTATGGTGAGTGCTATGACGTGTGTAAACCGTGCGATTCACAGACCTGTACCCGTGGGGATAAAAATACATTATATGTTTATAGAAAATAAATTTTTTTCTTTTTTTTTTTTTTATTTGAGAGACAGTGAGAGAGAGCATGAGAGGCGAGAAGGTCAGAGGGAGAAGCAGACTCCCCATGGAGCTGGGAGCCTGATGTGGGACTCGATCCTGGGACTCCGGGACCATGACCTGAGCCAAAGGCGGTTGCTTAACCAACTGAGCCACCCAGGTGCCCCATAGAAAATAAATTTTTTAAAAAAATGGGCTGTTATTAAATGCTTTCCTTCCATTAAATGATTTGTTTCAAGGTAGTTTACAATTACCCCCATTTTCCAGGAGAATAATTGAGGCTTGGAAGAATATAAGTAATGTGTCCGAGTCTATTAGTATGAGGTGGTGAAGGCTGGAGTTCCTTCAAGGTCTGCCAAACTTGGGAGCTTGGGCTCTTACCTCCTATGGCAGACAGCAAGTTGCAATTTAAATGTCACCTCCTCTCTGTAACTTTTTCTGATCATCCCCCGCCCCTGCCATGGGATTAGTCACTCCGTCCTCCGAGTACTCATGGCACTTTGAACAGGCTGCTGCTTATATTATCTTGACATTTCTTTTGTCAATCTCTCATGCACATATCCACCAGGGAGCAAAGTTCTGGGGACAGAAATTGTCATCTCCATCTCTATAGCCTTTTTGGTGTTTATCACATTGCCCAAGATCCTATAAATGCTTCGTATATATTTGTTGAATGAACTGGGAGAAAATATGAAAACGAAAATGTTAAGAGAAAAAATAGTCTATGGTAGAGAGACCAGAACAAGGCCAGGAGTTCTGACTTCTGCTTCTGATTTTCTGCACAATTTTGAACAAGTACTTTCACCTCCATCCCCCACATCTGTCTTTAAAATGAAACCATCTGCCTTTCTGGCTTCACAGGCTGGTTAGAAGAAAAGTAAAATTATATACATGAAAATGCTTCACTAAGTTTGACTATCTCATTAATTCCTATTTTTAAAGAAATAGTGTTTGAGGGTTTTTTTTTCCCCTGATTATAAAAGGAAAGCAAAATCATTTTAGAAAAAGTGAAGTTACAGAAATGTACAAATCATGTGTTGCTTAAGCAGAAGATATGGACATAATTTTAGATTCAGAGCAGGGTCCTCATGCCTGACCTCTGAAGATCCAGAGCTTCTGATGTGGGGCCTCATGTGTTCCCCTCCCTGGCCTTCAGGGTCCCTGATGACTTTCTTGCCATTGTTAGGGTCCTCTGGCCCTTTTTCTATATTTAAGACATAGAATTTCCTCATGTTATTAAAAAATCATAAACAATAATTAATGGCTATGCAAATGCATCATTATATGAATGTAGCATAAATCTAGAAAAGGGGGCTTTGATCTTGAGGGGTCATTTGACAGAATTGATTCCTTTGAGTCTCTTTAGAAGGCCAGTGTACCAGACAGAAGAAGATGGACCAGACCCCTGTAGGAGAAGTCTGCTACACTGGAGGTTATCCCAACTGGGCTTTTCATGGGGCAGCTCCAGTCCCTCAACAACAATCCCCACAGGGAAGGACACTCTGTGATGGAATTTCTCCTAGTCTGGGACTCAAGCCTTTGTAGCAGACATATGGTGGCCAGTTTCATCTCAAGGGGGCTTTATTCACAGCCCAGCTATAGCAATAGCTCAAAAATACTTCCCAAATCCAGGAGAGATCCCAAGCCAGGGCCACAGAGTAGTTTGTCATCTGAGTCACAACACTTGTGTCAAAGTGAGAGGAGACTCCAGCACAAAGGAGAATAATAATGGTTCTTATTTACCAAAGTCCTGCTAGGTGGGTGCATAGGGTGCTATGAGCTTTACACATACTTTTTTAATTCAATCCAATCCTTGTAGTGGGACTGACAGGTCCTAACTATTATTAACACTATTTTACAGATAAGGGCAATGAGGAGGAGAGCTGTGAAGTGAAGAGACTTCCTATCCCTGGAATAAGACCTTCTTACTCCTTAAGGACCCAGGTCTCAGCTAGCAAAAGCCTTTCAAACTCCAGATCTTGTGCCCCAATTCCACAGCCTTAAAAAGCCATGTTAGGCACGAGGGTGCTCAATAGCTAAATGGCAGACATTCTAAAGTTTCCAAAGTTCCCCAAGGACAAGAAAAGGCTGACCTCTCTTCTAGTGCCAGATAATAGTACAGGGGATACATTGAAGTCTAACCTTTAATAACACACTTGAAATAACTTGTTCAAAATCAGATCTGCCCAGCTCCACTTACAGAAGGTGAAAGACACTGAGATATTTGGAGTAATTTCATTAGGATGATGATGTACCAGTCATGCATTTCCTAAGTACTCATCTTGCAGTTCCCAAACTCAGTCTCTGCCCCTGCCTCTCTGGATGATGACAAGAGCAGCATAGGAAACATGCTGCTGGCCAGTGGAGGCCTCAACACAGTCACCAGCTTTTTCAGGGTTTCAGCTCACCTCCCATGTGTCCTGGCACCATGTGCAAGACTGTCATGGCGGCAGCAGCAATGGTAGTGTGCTTATCATCTAGGTCCCGTCTGATCGCAGAGCAGAGGTCTGCTGGACTGGGCAGACCAGGGATCATGCAGTACCTGTTTTAACAAATTTAGAAACTAATATTTCCCCCTAATTCCCACATCTGTGGCACATCATGGAACAGAAGGAAGGTTTGGAGAATGAAACCAGCTCTTTTTATGCCCCAGCTCTGAAACTTTAATTTGTCTGAAAGAATTCTACCACATAGGGCTAGTAAATTATTTGGGAATTTTATATAAAAAATCTTTATATAAAAGTTCGACATGAAACAAATTTTCTCTCATCTTATTTTTTAAATCAGAATTCTTTTAAAGCTAGACATTAATCTGTACTTTCAATTAGTGTGTTCTTTCCATTCATTCACTCCCATAGCTTAGATAAATGCCTGCCACCTGCCAACCCTAGGCCTACAGACAGGAACCCCAAAGATCATGGGATACAGTCCCCTTCCTCAAGAATCTTGGTCTACTGTGGAACATAGATAGGTAAAAGAAAATTCCATTATGATATGGTAACGCTGTAATTGAAAAATGGACAAAGAACAATGAGGTCACTGAAGAAAGATGATCTTGAAGAATGAGGGAAGATTTCAGAGACTGTGAGATGGAGATAAGACAAGAAATGCTGCTCCTGGGGCACCTGGGTGGCTCAGTGGTTTAAGCCTCTGCCTTCAGCTCAGTTCATGATCTCAGGGTTCTGGGATCAAGCCCCGCATCAGGCTCTCTGCTTGGCAGGGAGCCTGCTTCCCTTCCTCTCTCTCTCTCTGCCTGCCTCTCTGCCTACTTGTGATCTCTCTCTCTCTCTGTCAAATAAATATTTAAAAAAAAAAAAAAAGAATTGCTGCTCCCTCTTACAAACCCCTAACCCTCTCTACCTATCCAAAATTTTCATGCCATTCAAGAACTAGACCAAGTTACATGAAGTCTACCTTAATAACTGCCTTCTGTGCACACGTTATGGGTTCCTTGGATGATGAGATTCTTTTTTTTTTTTTTTTTTGCATATATATTTTAGGCCATGTACTCCTTGGCATGCAACTGCCAAAATGCTTATTAAAACAAAGCCTCCTCACCTACAGGACATAAGCACCCTCTGCATGACCAGATCAAACAGCAACCAAGTTACCCCAACCCAATGATGCTACTTCTTTTTTTACCAACTGGAATTTCAAGTCTCTTGTGTAATGTTTATTTTCTTTCTTAACCTGATCTCCCCCTAACACAGTCTTTTCATCTTTCTCAAGTTTTATCTCAGAAAAATAATGTCCTGGGCATACAATGAACTGCTTAAAATGGTAGCTTCAAACTCTGTAGACTTGGATTTGGACTCTATCTTCCTCCTTCTCAAGTATGTGATGTTGGACAAGAGGCTTAAACCCTAGGACCACTGTTTCCTTTCTGGGAGGGGATCATAATTTCTGTCAACCTCACAGATTAAATGTGATAATATCCTCAAAGTGCCATCTCTGCCACACCACAGAGTAAGCACCCTAGAAACGTTCATTGTGATTATCACTGACATATGCATCCCTTGAAGAAAACAAATACATCCTTCCCCCAATTCTTTCCATTTGGTCCAGTTATTCAATAACAGTTCTCTCTCCTCTCTTACCTCCTAATGTAATCATGCCATAAGGGTGATAATAGTAACAATGTTAAGGAAAAGAATGATGGTTTGTATGTAAATAAAATAAATAGCAGAAATCTTCCACTCCCTCAGAGGGATTCAACCGAGGGATTCATCAAGGATGTCAGGGACCCAGTGTTTCCTGTAGATCCAGACCTGATGAAGACATTGTTCTGTAGAGCTAAGAGGAATGTTCTCATGACAGTATGATAAGTATGTGAGGCAGGTTCAGGCTGAAGCGAGCAGAGGGGTCCCAACTTACATGAGTGAAACATGGGTCAAGATGTGCCTCTGGGGCCAAGACATGAAGGAGAAAGAGGTATTTACAAGGAGGTTTTGTAAAGACGGGTAAGAGGAGCATATTCTAGACAGAGGGAATGTCATCCAAATGCCATTTGGAAATGGAATGGAATGCAATGCAAAGGAGAAAAGGAACATTCTGTAATTAACAGAGCAGTTCCACCGAGTTAGCACCAGAGTGGGAGGTAAAGAGTACAGGGGAAAGAGGTGGGCCATTATACTGGGCACACTGAAGGCCATGGTGAGCAGCTGGACCTTTATCTTTGGCCACTATAGGGCCATTGATGCTTTCTCACCAGAAAGTTCTACTTTATAAGACCACATGGGCTACAGTGTGAAGAATTCAAAAGGGACAAAGAGGAGACAGCATGTCTTGTTTGCAGCTGCAGCAGTGGCAGCAGTGAGAAATAGTCATGGGCAGAAATGGGTTGGTGGCATGGGTGGTGGAGGGAAGCTTTGGATTTGAGAGGCCTTTAGACCTAGAACTTGGCAGTCTGCTCAAGAGCACAGGGACAAACTGCACACAAAAGGAGAAGGAGGTGTGTGATAATTTTGCATCTCCATTCTAGCTTTGTTTTCTGTTTAACCTGGTGTTTCATAAATACCAACTCTCAAGGTTCTTATTCTGATTTTACAGGTTCCCAGAATTGAGGAGATCAATCCTAAAGATATCATTGTCATTACCAAGCCACCAAAATTCAGTGCCATTTCAGAGGTTTCTGAAAGTTGCCACGTAGGTCATCTCATCAGACTGCATGGTCTTGGCAGAGTAGCAGCTGAGGCAAAGTGGTTTATTATCACCTTTAAAATATTTGATGCCCAAAGAACAACTTAGGGTCATAGGAGTACACAATATGCTATTTAAAAGGAGGAACTTTGTAAACAGTTTTGCCTGAGTTCAAATCTTGGTTCTTCCACTCATAAGTTGCATGATTATAGGCAAGTTATACAACCTCTCTGTGCCTCAGTTATCTCATCTATAAAATATGAGTACTTTTACATCTGTAAAATATGAGGGTTAAGAAGTAAGACACATAGGGTGCTTAGTTCTCTGACTGGAATACAGACTATTTGCTCATTATGTGACAGCTTTATTAGAAATACTGTTTATTAACAAAGTGTTGGGTTGCTGAGTGAATGTCATGAGTCAACCAACCATTTCTGGCTTGGAACTGCACACCCGCCTGTCCTAGACTGTCGCCTGCTTTCCATGGGGCAGAGTTGGGTGGAGTTGGCATTAACTGTCCTGCTGTGGCCCCTGCCCAAGCATTCTGGAGTCTGTGGGCTCAAAGTATGTCAGAGAGTGGTCATGTGGGTGGGCCATTTGCCATTTGGAAAGTGAAGTCAGAGCTTTAAAAGCCTGACTCATGCATGACTCAGATGTTTTTGTTTTGTCTTGTTTTGTTAAGATTTTATTTATTTATTTGACAGAGAAAGACATAGCAAGAGAGGGAACACAAGCAGCAGGGAGTGGGAAAGGGAGACACAGGTTTCCTGCTGAGCAGGGAGCCTGACACAGGGCTGGATCCCAGGACCCTGGGATCATGATTTGAGCTGAAGGCAGACGCTTAATGATTGAGCCGCCCATCTGCCTCTGACTCAGGTGTTTTACGGAGTCTTCAGCGCTACTATGAGGTGAAGCACTGGAGGATGGGGTGATCTCCAGCTTTTTTTTTTCCCCCTTTTTGAACAAACTGCTCTGAATTTCCAGAGCTGGCATGAAGCCAACTGCATTTACCTTTATTTAATCACTCAATAGACTCCTCTGCAAAAACCGGGGTAATTAGGCCCAAAATATATCACCCAGAGGCTTATTTTAATTACCCAAAATAAAAGCTAGATCCCAATTTCAACAAAATTACCAGATTGTTTCCCTTCCAAGAATTTCTGGCAGTGTTTAAGTTCCCTGGTTGATTCTCCCTATGAGATTGTCCATCCTCATCACTAAGGAGGCCAGACACTAGGGACAGCCTTCTGTAGAGCAGTCAGCAGTGGAATGCACTGGCCAAGGAAGGTTCCCTGAGCCAGTCCCCTCAGCTACACAAGTGAGCCTAGAAAGTTTTCCTCACACTGCTCCAAGACCAATGGGACAGTGCAACAAACACATGCTCTGATGTCAGACATCCCTGGTTTGCATCCCACCTTGCCACTGGCTGTGTGGCTTTGGCCATGGTGCTTTCATCCTCTGGTGCTCCGTCAGTCTATTCTCCCAAACCATGGGGCGTATGATGATAGTTACCTGTGAGGACTCAAAGATGTGCTCTATCAGTCAGTAGGGATTTCCAGTCCAACTTTTTTTTTTAAATATCTCTGAAGTACAATCAATGCAATGATTGCCACTGTGTTACAGTTTAATTGGTAGCATGTTCTTTTTCTTATGGGCATGTAAAATTATTGTGCATCTTACATTTGATAAAATATGAGATGTAGCACATAGAAATAATTCCCTGGCAAAATGCTAAGTACTCAGATTATTGTAGCTTTTATACCACAGCCTTCTTAAAAGAACCAAAAATAAGTAGAAGAGAATATTGGTTCTACAAGAGCTTTTGGACTGAGCCAGAAAAACACCAATGATTTCGGACAATACATAATATTTGCAAGTACCTTGCATACATCACTATTCTCTAAGCTTATACTTATGACAGACATCCCTAATCAGTACTCCTCCCCCTGAGCTAAGATGTAGTCTCCAAGTCTTCCTCATTGTAGTACTACAGGCTGCCATTACCAACCACCAGAGCTGGCCCATGAAGCAAAATCTGTTTTATGTCCCTGACTCGTGATCTTGGAAGACGTAAAAAGAGAATAGACATTGGCCAAATCAGAAAACTTAGATAGATGAAAAAGATCTCAAGAATGTTAGAGTTCGTCGCACAGAAGAAACCAAGGTCTAGCAGGGTGACATTGGCATAAAGTCACAGAGCCAACTCGACAGAACAAGTATGGAAAATTTCTCCTGTTCACCCTGAAAGACAGAGAGCTAACTGGTGGTTGCCAAGGGGGAGATGGGTAGGGGTATGGGAGAAATATATAAGGGGGATTAAGAGTACATTCACCCTGATGAGCACTGAGAAATATATGGAATTATTGAATCACTGTATTGTACACGAGACACTAATGTAACAAACACTTTATTTAATTATACTCGAATAAAAAAATATTCTCCCATTCTCTCTTATCCAAAATGTCCTTTCTACCAAACTGTGCTGCCTTTCTCATCCTCAAACTCCTTGGTAACTTTAGTAAATAAATGTATATATGATTCATTAAACTCTGGGAAAGAAAGGAGAGGGCTGCAGTCACGTAAAAATATTCTTTTGCTTTTTGTTTTTGTAAATTTTCCTTCTGCTCATTTGTCACCATCAACACTTCATTGTTGAGGCAAGCAATTTACAGAAAAAATCAGGAATAGTTATTTCCAGCAAATGATAATTACAATGTACTATGCACAAGAAGCGATCCGTCCTAGCCCTATGGTTCCTGTAATTTTAATAGCTAATACCTTTTATAATGTTTCTGCTCCTACAAATAAAAAAAAGCAGTTACTTTTTAATCCCACATAATGACATACCAACAACCAGCCACCCCACATCCAGTCGAGGCCTTTTCAGGATTTCAGAAGTACTAGTCATGTCTGGTGTTTGTTGTAAATATTGATTGTTTAATATTCCCAAGCAATGGAAACTGACCAATAAAAATTATATTTGGAAAATTGAAAGTGATGGTTTGAATGGGGCTCTCTCTTGTCAAACTTCAATTTGAAATTAAATTGGGGCCTTCAGCAGTAAGACAGGGACTCCTGACCTCTGAGTAATTGCTTTCCAACTTCATTTTCTTTAATTTGGTGGAGATATTTTTATTCTAAGAAGTGTTGGAAAGGATTTTTTTATGAAAATGAAGCTATAACTTAAGAAAAACCTGGTTTTTTCTTCCTTCTAGTTGAGGCATGTTCCCGTTCCTAGTGAGGTAAGCTTTCTACACACCTCCAGTCCTTCCCATTGGCCCTCTCATTGTTGTAACTACACCAACACACTAAAGAGTCATTGAGACTAATGATACAGCTTGCAACTTAGAACCTCTGCAAGGCTCCTGGAATCAGCCCAGGCAACAGGAAAAGTATAAAGAGACAATTCCTTGTACTGCTCCCATACTCCCTGAGATAAGGGTTCCTGATATTTAGAAAAAACGTTCTTTGAAGAAGGAAAACATCCGAATCCGAGAGAGAGGCATATACAAATACATGAAGGTACGGAATAACGCAGCATTTCTAGGTATTGTTTCATTCATTCATTTGCTTAACAAACGTTTATTGAGTACCCATGGTATACCAGGTGCACTATTGGCAGCTGATGATAAAAAAGTGAGTAAAACATGGTCCCGACCCTCCAGGGCATCCACGGAATGGAGAGAGTCTGGAACACAGAGACAGAAAATCATAGGCTAAGTACAACGAGCCCAGTGACTGAGAATGTCCAGGGGCTCTGAGGGTAAATGGGGGAGCCAGGTGGGGAGGGACTGAAGCCAGATGTGCAGAAAACAGCCTGATTTAGTGGGAGGCCAGAAGGGTAGGCAGGTGAGTAAGAGGGAGCAATCAAGGGCAGCTCTTACAGTTCTAGGAGGTCAGTACCATAAATGGGGGTCCTGAATGAAAGGAGAGTGTGAAGCAGGCTTTAGTGGGCTGGTGATGAGCTGTGTTTGGGACACAGTGAGTCTGAGGTATTTGAGAGACATCCCATCGAAGGAGGTCATGGTTTCCTTGAGAGCACAGACCATGCTACTCATTTCTGAATCTTTGTGCTAAGTATATAAGAGGTTCTCATAAAATAATGAATGAATAAGTCAATGAATATTATGTACAAGAAACATATATGCAAATGCTTTTCATGTGTTATTTCAATTAATTCCCACAGGAACTCTATGAAGAAGGTCTATTATTACCCCAATTTATAGAAAGGCCCAAGCCTTAAAAGTTCTGTGGTATGAGGGAGGAGTTAGTATAGCAATGTCACAGATAGCAACATCTAAAAAGAGAGAGAGAGAGAGAGATGGAGAGAGAGAGAGTACACAGAAACATCATTAGTCATAAAGGAAATGCAAATTAAAATCACAATAAGACACCGCTAGAATTGTTATAAATCCATCAGAATTATTACAATCCAAAAGACTGACAATACTAAGTGTTGGTGAGGGTGTAGATAAACTAGAACCCTCATATTGCTTATGGAAATATAAAATGGCCACTATGGAAAACAGCTTGGTATTTCCTTATAAAGTTAGACATATGCTTTCCATATGTCCTAGCAATTCCATTTCTAGATTTCCACACAAGAGAAATCAAAATATGTTCACACAAAATTTGTTATGTTAATATTCACAGCAACGTTATTTATAATAGCCAAAAGTTGGAAACAATTCAAATATCCCTCAACTAGAGAATGGATAAACAAAGTGTGCCATATTCATGCCATATAATACTATTCAGCAATGAAAGGGAATTAAGTACTGGGGCGCCTGGGTGGATCAGTAGGTTAACGCCTCTGCTTTTGGCTCGGGTAGTGATCTCAGGGTCCTGGGATGGAGCCCCGCGTTGGGCTCCTGGGATGGAGCCCCGCGTTGGGCTCCTGGGATGGAGCCCCGCGGGGAGCCTGCTTTCCTCTCCCCCCTGCCTGCTTCTCCGCCTACTTGTGATCTCTCTCTCTGTCAAATAAATAAATAAAATCTTTAAAAAAAGAAAGGAATTAAGTACTGATACATCCTAAAATATGGATGAACTTCAAAAAAATGCTAAGAAAAGAAGCAGACATAAAAGACCTCGAATTGCATAATTTCACTTACATGAAATGTCCAAAGAAGGCAAATCTATAGAGACAGAGAGTAAAAGAGTGGTTGCTCAGGGCTGGGGTGGGGATGGAGGGGTAAGGGTGTGATGCAGACAGATTGCAAAGGACAATTTCCGCAATGAAGGTTATGTCGGCAACTGAGTTACCGTCATGGTTGCCCCACTGTAAATTTACTGAAACTCATCTAACTGAATCCTTACAATGGTTAAATTTTAAAGTATGCAAATTTTACTCCAATAAAACTAAAAGTGAGCAAGCAAAGGACAAAAGAGTGTTGTGTGGTTTAGAAGAGGCAAGGAGTGCCTGACCAGGCTTGTGAGATTTGAGAACCACCCAGAGTGGTGCTTTTGTAATAAACCTTGAAGACTAGGTAGGATTTCAACAGACTGAGATGGCATACTAAGGAATTACAGACAAAGCAGCATGAGTGAGAAAATACCAGGCATTTTGAGGCAAGATCCAGACATCCATTTTGGTTTAATATTTGGATGGAGAAAAGTAGATGAAAAAGCTGAGAAATGTGGTTATGGACAGATCACAGAAGCTGAGAATGGTCACAAAACTTAATTTGGTAGAGAGTGGGGACCCACAGAACATTCCAGAGTATGGGAATGTCCTGGCAAAGATTAATGGGACAGCAGTGAGGAATATGTGTTAGCAAGATGAGTAACCAAGGCAGAGCATCAAATGAATGGCTCAGATAAGAGACTGTAGTGAATGGGGGCCAAACTATGCTCACTTGCCTGTGTTGATAATACAAAGGGACAGAGAAATGAAATGTACCAGATAGAAAGGAAGATAATAAGACACCAGTTACTTGGCACTTCCTATGATCCGCACACTGTTTTAAAAGATGACTGTTCTAAAGGATAGGCAGAGAGTTAAGACATGCTATATACAGAATGACCCAAATAGATTGATGATCATCTTTAGGTCTGGCTCCAAAGAAAAGGAAGAAAGATTAGAGAGGTCATAAAATGCTTATCTAAGGGGTGTTATGGAAGCCACAGATACAGAAGCTTGTAACCGAGTAAGAAATGGTGATACTTCTAAAGTTGAAGGATTCTAAGTGAGACAAATGACAGAGACCAGCTGTCTGCCCCAGGAAGGCAGGAGCACCTGACCAGCTGGCCCTCTCTATGGATGTCACCACTGCTTTAAATGCACACAGTATACATTAAGTAAACATGCATTGACATGACTGAACAGAACCAAATGGGTCTAAAGAAAATTGTTACACTCCGTTGCTTCTTGGGATCAAATCCTTGCCCAGCTACTTTTTTTAAAATTAGCATATAATGTATTATTTGCCCCAGGGGTACAGGTCTGTGAATCATCAGGCTTACACATTTCACAGCACTCACCATAGAACATACCCTCCCCATTTTCCATAACCCAGCCACCCTAACCCTACCTCTCTCTCCCCAGCAACCCTCAGTTTGTTTTGTGAGATTAAGAGTCTCTTATGGTTTATCTCCCTCCTGATCCCATCTTGTATCATTTTTTCCTTCCCTACTCCCCACAACCCCCTGCCTCTCAAATTCCTCATATCAGAGAGATCATATGTAAATTGTCTTTCTCTGATCGACTTATTTCACTCAGCATAATACCCTCTAGTTCTATCCACATCATTGCAAATGGTAAGATTTTGTTTCTTTTGATGGCTGCATAGTATTCCACTGTACATATATACCACATCTTCTTTATCCATTCATCTGTTGATGGACATTTAGGTTCTTTCCATACTTTGGCTATTGTGGACATTGCTGCTATAAATATTCGGATGTATGTGCCCCTTCAGATCACTACATTTGTATCTTTAGGGTAAATACCCAGTAGTGCTATCGCTGGGTCATAGGGTAGCTCTATTTTCAACCATCTGAGGAACCTCCATACTGTTTTCCAGAGTTTGCCCAGCTATTTTAAAAATACTTTTAAAACACTTAGCACCTTATATTCTGTATCCATGAAGGAGGACTATAGCATATGAACAATCAACATCCTAAACCTAGCTGAGATCCCAAACTGGCTTCCTGAAAGCTGAATCCAGCTGTTCAGGGATCAGAGAATGTTTATAAATATATTTTTATTAGCTGCCAACACCTAAATATCAGAGAATTTCACATTTTCAGTTTCCCTTGAGAATTTGGAAATTGTAGCAACTGTATGGCCCAATTCCAAACAGTGTCAATCAATCACAGCTAAGAAGCACTTGTCCTCACTAAACATTAGCATCCCTGTCTGGTACACTTCATTCACTCATTCGCTCATTCATTCAACAAATATTTATCAAGTACCTACTCTATGCAGGGCACTATTGTAGGGTTTGGAGATATAAATGAATAAAACAGACGAAATCCTTACATCCTGGAGCTCATTATCTCACAAGCAGGGCCAGACAATCAATCAATCAAGGGACATATATATATCTCTATATCTGTATAGAGATCTATATATCTCTATATCTATCTATCTATACACACACACACACACACACACACACACATATATATATTTCAGGTGGTGATAAATTCTAAGAAACAAAGAAGTAAGGTGCAGAGATGGAAAAAGGACGGAGAGATGTTGGTTATTAAGACAGGGTAATCAGGGCAGGGAAGTGTCTCTAATTAGGTGACACCTGAGCCAAGATCAGATTTACATGAGGAAATAAGCCCTCAGACCTGAGGCGGAGATAGGTCAAACTGAGGGAACAGCAAAAATAATCATGTTTTATGTGTGGTAGAAAAGGGACATAGGGCACTTCAGGCCCTAGTAATGGTTTGGAGTTTATGTTGAGTGAGATGGAAAACCATTCATTGGTGAGTTTAAGCAGAGAAGTGACATAGACAAACATACTTATTTATATTGGTGACTGGCCCCTATAAGCATTGTTTTTGGCCTGTGGCTTAAAGCAACGTGATTTAACCCAAAGGTTAAAGGGTTAGAAGTGGACTCTGTCTGGAGAGGGAAAATAATCAGACAATGAGGCAGGAATCACCTGATCTTCAGAATATAACATTTGTGCAAAAGGCTAACCCAAGCTTAACAGGGTTAAATTAACTAATGTCTGTTAAATTAACAGGGTCAACATACA
This sequence comes from Mustela nigripes, assembly GCF_022355385.1. Taxonomy (NCBI): domain Eukaryota; kingdom Metazoa; phylum Chordata; class Mammalia; order Carnivora; family Mustelidae; genus Mustela; species Mustela nigripes. Next base: position 58,950,828 of record NC_081568.1, on the reverse strand, counting down.
GTGAATCCACTTAGAAAACCAAACTCACAGGACCCTGAAACTGGACATTGCTTGACTCTAGTCCAAAAGGAAAGGATCTTGGTGGACATGAATGGGGAACATTCTGCCTATCCCACTTATAAAAAGCTTCTCAGTCTTCTGTCTTTACCAGAGACATTTCATCCCCACTGGTACACTCAATTTGGTGGACAAGGCTTAAGTGTTGCTTTATTTCAGTAACTTGAGTTGACTCTCATGTGATCCCAACTCAGACAAAGAAAAAAAAATCTGTTTTACTCCAAAACAAAATAACAATTAGCACTAGGTGTTCAACATGACCTGGTGTTCCAGAAAATCCATTCCTTGACCCTGAACAGTTCAAAATGTTTGACAAGAGGAAGAGATCTACTCACAATCAGAACATGATCCCGTCCCATCGTGATGACCGTCCGGTTCACTGTGCGAAGAAGCTGGACCATGATTTCTTGGATGTGGTGGTAGGTGAAGGCCTGGAACACAGTCAGAGACATCTGTGTGACAACCAGACATTGTATCTGCACACCTCTTCCAAAGGACATACAAAAGCAGTCAGACATGGTGGTCATCAAGGTCACCACCAGTGCCAACATCAGTACCACCATCATCTTCATCGTAGTCATTGTCATCATATCCCCATGGCCATCACCACCTGGCACTGGGTACCAGGAATTTCACTAAATTTTACTAAATCTGTGGCAGAGATTAAGAGCTTACCTCTGGAATCAGAAACTTTTGTTTTAGAATACTAACTACAGAATTATTGTGTTATTGGCTACTTCTCTGAATCTTGGTTTCTTCATTGGTATAACAGTCAGAATCTAACCAGGAATAAGGAGGGAATTTACTGCAGGAAATTGATTATCTGGGTGATGAAAAAGCTGAGTCACAAAGCAAAATAACCTAAGGATTAACAATAGGGGGAAGTCACTATCACCACTGAGCTTAGGAGGAGGCTAAGTTTCTGGAATCCAGGACTGGACTTATATGATGGAAACTATAACCATGGGGGAGCTTATACAGTAGAAACTTCATTATCTATCTTGAGGGAAATCATGGTGAACCTCATTGTAACATTTATAGGGTACTACCCACGTTCAATACAAGTCACTGAACCTTGGGTAAAAATTGCTGGTGCTCTCTTAAATGCTTGAGCATTTGCCATGATGCACAAGGGTTTGGGGCACATTTACAATACCAATTCACTACATTCTCAAATCCTTATACCAGTATACCTTTAAGACACAGAGTTTCATCTATGCACAAATAGGAGGGTGGTCATGGCCAAGTGCAAAGGCCTTGGGGTTTTGAGATCAGCAGCACTAGGTCTGAATTCCAACCCAGCCCTTAATCATCTGTGTGTTCTCACTTATAACTTAACCTCTCTGAGCTTCAACTTCATCATCTACAAACTACAGAAGGTTCTCTCACTAGTCTTTCAAGGTTGATGTGAACTTAAAATTAACACATGTAATTCCGAGACAATGTACTTGCTTAATTCCACTACAGGAGATTCTGTGGGTCTGAGAGCCAGCCTGGGCATCAGCAACTTCTGAATTTTACATGGATTATTCTGATGGCTAAGAACCATGACAAAATGCAAAGTGAAGCTCTAGAAATGGAGACTGGAATTTGGGAAAAGACTGTGTTTCCAGAACTCAGCCAGAAATACCTAAGAAATGGTAGCTAAAAAGGTAGATAACTACTTACACTCATTCATCAGAACCTCATTAAACTTTGCTGCATTCAACTCGATTGTAGTCTGTCTCTTAATGTAACCAATGAGAGAAAAATAGAGTTTGGGAAGGCCAAGGAAAGAAAGAAAGAAAGAAAGAAAGAAAGAAAGAAAGAAAGAAAGAAAGAAAGAAAAAAAAAAGAGGGAAGGAAGGAAGGAAGAAAATGTGCTTATTGAAAAGCCCCCTCGGGCACCTGGGTGGCTCAGTGGGTTAAGCTGCTGCCTTCGGCTCAGGTCATGATCTCAGGGTCCTGGGATCGAGTCCCACATCGGGTTCTCTGCTCAGCAAGGAGCCTGCTTCCTCCTCTCTCTCTCTCTCTCTCTCTCTCTGCCTGCCTCTATGCCTACTTGTG